>NC_057813.1:169544524-169726846 GCF_018294505.1 Triticum aestivum
TGGATGCACAAGTAGTGATCATACTTAGTGCAAAATGAAGGCTAGCAAAAAGATTGAGAAGCCACCAACCAAAAAGCAAAAAAATTCTTTCCCAAGCATTAAGTATAAGTACCACCAAATAATGCACCACAAGTAGGATATAAATTTCATTGCATAACTATTGACTTCCGTGCTTGCATAGGGAATCACAAACCTTAACATCAATATTCTTACTAAAGCACAATTACACATCAACATGACTCACATATCATATTTTCATATCTCAAAACCATTACTAAGAATCAAGTTTATTTTGTCCAATGATCTTCATGAAAGTTTTTATTATATCCTCCTTGGATATCTATCACTTTGGGACTATTTTCATATGTTGCTTTTGATAAGCTCAAACAAATATAAGTGAAGAACATGAGCATAATTTTTTTCTTTCTCTCAAAATAATCTAAGTGAAGGAAGAGAGAATTTCTTAAAATTTTACTAAATCCCAAATAAATCTAAGTGAAGCATGAGAGCATTTCTTCAAAAATAACAAAGCACACCGTGCTCAAAAAAGATATAAGTGAAGCACTAGAGCAAATCCATGGCTCTAAAAATTTAAGTGAAGCATAGGAGCAACCATAGCATAATTTTTGGCTCTCTCAAAAAAGTGTGTTCAGCAAGGATTCAAGACTTAAAACACAAAGCAAAACAAGCAAAGACTCATATCATACAAGACGCTCCAAGCAAAACTCATAATATGTGACGAATAAAAATATAGCTTCAAGTAAAATACCGATGGTTGTTAGAAGAAAGCGGGGATGCCACTCGGGGGCATCCCCAAGCTTAGTTGCTTGCTACTTCTTGAATATTATCTTGGGGTGCCTCGGTCATCCCCAAGCTTAGCCTTTTGCTAATCCTTATTCCTTCATCCATCGTAAGATCACCCAAAACATGAAAACTTCAATCACACAAATCTCAACAAAACCTTCGTGAGATCCGTTAGTATAAGAAAGCAAACCACTACTAAAACTATTGTTGAAAACCTATTCATATTTTGTTTTTGCATTATATCTACTGTATTCCAACTTTTCTATGGCAAAAACTCATCAAAGAAAACCATAGAATCATCAAAACAAGCACACAACGCAAAGAAAACAGAATCTGTCAAAAACAAAACAGTCTATAGAAATCTGACTATTTCAAATACTTATGTAACTCCAAAAATTCTTAAAAAACTAGATTGAAGTGAGAAATTTGTCTATGAATCTTCTTCAAAAAGAATCAATGCAAAACCATTCTTCTGTTAAAAATGAAAAATAATCTCGTGAGCGCAAAAGTTTCTGTTTTTCAGCAAGATCAAACCAACTTTTACCCAAATCATCCCAAAGGCCTTGCTTGGCACAAACATTAATTTAAACCACAAAAATACATATAACCAGAGGTATAATTGGGTATTTTATTAAAAACAGCAAGAAAACCAAAAAACAAAAAGATACAAGTTGGGTTGCCTCCCAACGAGCGCTATCGTTTTACACCCCTAGCTAGGCATAACGCGTAGGATCTAAATTTTGTCATATTTATTTCTAGATCCATAAGATGCCCTCATGATTGATTCATATGGTGGCCTAATTCTTGTTCTAGGGAAGTCTTCCATACCCTTCCTTAGTGTAAATTTAAATTTAATATTGCCTTCTTTCATATCAATCACGACACCAATAGTACGTAAAAACGGTCTACCAAGAATAATTGGACAAGACGGATTGCAATCAATATCAAGAACAATAAAATCTATGGACACATCATTCCTATTTGCAAGAATAATAACATCATTAATTCTTCCCATAGGCTTTTTAATAGTAGAATCTGCCAAGTGCAAATTTAAAGACCATTCTTCAATATCAGTAAGACTAAGCACATCACATAAAGATTTCGAAATTGTAGAAACACTAGCACCCAAGTCACATAAAGCAAAACACTCATAAACTTTAATCTTGACTTTGATAGTAGGTTCCCACTCATCATGCAATATTCTAGGAATTGAAACTTCTAATTCCAACTTTTCTTCAAAAGCTTTCATCATAGCAACAACAATATCTTTAGTAAAAGCTTTATTTTGTTCATAAGCATGGGGTGAATTTATCATGGATTGCAACAAAGAAATATAATCAACCAAAGAGCCACTATCATAATTAAGGTCTTTGTAATCCAAAATAGTGGGCACATCACTAGTTAAAGTCTTGACCTCTTCATACCCACTTTTATCAATTTTCTTAACAAGATTTTCACCCTCTGAATCATAGGGACGCCTTCTAACTAAAGTTGACTATTCTCCAATCCCTTTTTCATCAATCTTAATTTTACTAAACAAAGAATCAATAGAAGAAACACCAATCATTTTAAGATCATCATTTTTATTTTCTAACGAGATTCGTATGGCAACCATTTGATTCACTAAAGTAGCTTGTGCATCGGATATTTTCCCAACAAACTTTTAGCAAAAGCATACTTAGATTGGATATTGCAATCTTCTCTACTAATGTCATCAAGTTGTTTCATTATAGCTTCTAACACAACGGAGTGTTCCTTAAGTTCTTCAGTAAAACATTTATAATGCTCAAATTGTGTAGTCATATATTCCTTAGTACTTTTCTCAATTTCAAAAAAAACATTTGGGTAAGGAACATCACAATATTCTCTTTGGGGCATCATGGCTGCGCAAACAAGATTGCACACAAAAATAGATCTGACGAGAAAACAGCAAACGAAAAAGAGGGCAAATAAAACGACAAATTTTCGTGAAGTGGGGGAGAGGAAAATGAGAGGCAAATGGAAATAATGTAAATTGCGAGGAGATGAGATTTCTGATTAGGAACCTGGTTGATGTTGAAGATCCTCCCCGGCAACGACGCCAGAAATTCCTTTTGATGTCTGCTAGAACTACGTCGGTATTTCCCCAAAGAGGAAGGGATGATGCAGTATAGCGATGGTAGGTATTTCCCTTAGTGATGAGACCAAGGTTATTGAACCAGTAGGAGAACCTCCTCACATCACGTAAATAGCACCTGCACACAAATAACAAATACTCACAACCCGACGTGTTAAAGGGGTTGTCAATCCCTTTCGGGTACGGCGCCTCAAGATAGACAAATAACATGAGGTAAAATTGGTAGATAGGATAAATAGATCGCGGAACAAATAAATTGCAGCAAGGTATTTTTGTATTTTTGGTTTAATAGATCTAAAAATAAATGCAAAGGAAAATAGACCGCAAAGGCAAATATGATGAAAAGAGACCCGGGGGCCGTAGGTTTCACTAGTGGCTTCTCACGAGAAAAATAACAAAAACAATTACTGTTGGGCAATTGATAGAACTTCAAATAATCATGACGATATCCAACCAATGATCATTATATAGGCATCACGTCCAAGATTAATAGACCGACTCCTGCCTGCATCTACTACTCTTACTCCACACATCGACCGCTATCCAGCATGCATCTAGTGTATTAAGTTCATGGAGAAACGGAGTAATGCAATAAGAACGATGACATGATGTAGACAAGATCTATTTATGTAGAAATAGACCCCATCTTGTTATCCTTAATAGCAATGATACATACATGTTGTTTCCCTTTCTGTCAATAGGATCAAGCACTATAAGATCGAACCCATCACAAAGCACCTCTTCCCATTGCAAGATATATAGATCAAGTTGGCCAAACAAAACCCAAATATCAGAGAAGAAATATGAGGCTATAATCAATCACGCATATAACAGATCAAAGAAGACTCAAATAACTTTCATGGATAAAAACATAGATATGATCATAAACTCAAAGTTCATCGGATCCCAACAAACACACGGCAAAAAGACTTACATCATATGGATCTCCAAGAGACCATTGTATTGATAATCAAGAGAGAGAGAGGAAGCCATCTAGCTACTAACTACGGACCCGTAGGTCTACAAAGAACTAGTCACGCATCATCGGAGAGGCACCAATGGACATGATGCACCCCTCCGAGATGGTGTCTAGATTGGATCTGGTGTTTCTGGACTCTGCGGCGGCTGGAATTGATTTTCGTCGACTGCCCTAGGGTTTCTGGAATACTGGGGTATTTATAGAGAAAAGAGGCGGTTTAGGCGACACCCGAGGTGGGCAAAACACACCTGGGCATGCCTGGGCCTCCAGACGCTCCCTGGTGGGTTGTGCTCCCCTCGGAGCACCCCCCAGGTGTTTTCCTGGCCCACTGGATGTCTTCTGGCCCAAAAAAATCCTCAAGAAGTTTCACTGTGTTTGGACTCCGTTTGGTATTGATTTCCTGCGATGTAAAAACATGCAGAAAACAACAACTGGCACTGGGAACTACGTCAATAGGTTAGTACCAAAAATTGATATAAAATGACTATAAAATGATTGTAAAACATCCAAGAATTATAATATAACAGCATGGAACTATCAAAAATTATAGATACGTTGGAGACGTATCAAAGGCAAACTTCATTTTGGTGGCACCGATTGCATCAACTCGGTAGGACCCAACTGAAATAACAAGGCAACAGAAAGTTGGCAAGCCATCTCGGTGAGACCGATATCCATATTGGTGGATCCAATTTCTTAGGATTTGGCTGTGGCAGTGTCTAGATGAACTCGGTTGGTCTGGATAGGTATGTGTCGGTGGGACCGAGTTGGATTGTAGGGTTTTGGACAGATTTGAATAGAGAAAGTGGTTGAGGGTTCTGGAGCAATATCACTAAGCACTTGAGCAAACAGATCATTATCGAAACCTCATCCCCTTTTAATAGTATTTGCTTTCCTATGGACTCAATGTGATCTTGGATCACTTAACCAAAAATGTAGAGTTTTGAGCTTTTGCCAAATCATATCCTTAGCATTTTGAGGTGTCCACAATCACTAATCCTTGCCATGCCAATCATTAAACTTTCTGAAATCTTTAACTTCAATGGATATTAGTTCAATGAAATATATGTTGTTATGAATTACCAAAAGCACCCGGGGATTTGTTGCACTTTCATCTTCAATAAACTTTGCCTCGCATTGGGTGATATAAGGAGTCACCGGAACCATGTTCTAGCTGAGTCGAGCATTATAAAGTTGGTACAGTCTTGAAACCATACATAAAAGTGTGAGAAGAGAAGTTGATCTCTAATCCGAGGCTGCTTTTATATTAGGCAAGTAATGACAATATGGTCAAGTCAGTATGCCTAGCGGATTCATAGGCTTGAGAGGCATCGGGATACTGTACTCTCTGAATTATCAATTTTTGCTTCATCATTAGTTTATGCCTCTTTCTAGCGGGGTATATAAACCATGTCCCAACTATGATTTTGGTGTGGCTTCAGTGTTGGATGTACCCATGATTCTGAGAATCATTCTTGTTAGCATACTTCTCATTGAGTTCTGAAGATGACTGGTGTTTCTAGGAACATGTAGAAGCCATCTTGACACTGGTTCGCAACTCTGCATCCATCTCCATGATGGTGCAACTCTTCATCCATGGAAGTGGCAAACAAACATTCGACTATGTTTCTTCGACACCCGTATCGAACTGTCTCAATGCTACACACTACATGGAAATTGGTTTCTCTGTGATAACCTTGTACTATGTTTTTACCCTTTTGCCGCTAGTACAAATGAAATGGACAAGTTCTAAGTTCTCTTCTCCCGGAAAGATAATATTGCGGGTTTTGTAGACATAAAGCCTGCTAGAAAACATATCTTCATTATTACATCTAAAATAGCCTTTAAATATCCAAAAGAAATGATACACAAAATGGTATATTACCATGACATACAAAGAAGGAAGCAAGGGTGGCATGACTAGAAGCCTAGAAACGTTAAATGTGAAATTTGTGACTCTGCATACAATTGAGATAGGAAAATAACATGTGCTACTATAAATAGAAAAACATGTCAAACATGTGTTGCATCTTGGTAAAGAACTTGATCAGATGACGGTGATGCCCCAAGTGGTGCGGGCGAGGTGCCAACTCTGTCCTCTGCTTCTTCTTCCTCCTCGGCGGGAAGAATTGCATTATCTTTGAGCACTCCTTGGAGAGGACACCACACCTTGCGATTATCTTTGGACTGAAAGGGTGGACAAGCCTGTTAGTTTTCTTATTTCATTATAAAAGAAAACTATTTAGGGTAATGATAATCAACAACTATAGGAGATCAGTTGTAGCCTTTTTGATAAGTAAGAGTGTCAAACCCAATGAGGATCTAAAAGTAAAATTAATATTCTCTCAATTTCTATCAACCACTGATACAACTCTACGCACATTGAACGTTTACTTTACCTAGAAACAATAAATAAACTACTTTGCAAGAATAAAAGGGTAACTTTGCAAGATAATAAAGAACTTGGAAATAAAAGTTATGCGATGTTTTAATAAGAGAACAATAAAGAAAAAGGGTTTTGGAAGAACAATAAAGACAAGGATTGTCCCTAGGCAATTGAATATGAAACAATAATGATAATCCTCTATTGCAGTTTTTCATGTGGGAGAGGCCTACGCTAACATACTATCCATACTTGGATCATACGTTCTTATGATTGGAACTCTAGCAAGTATCCACAAATACCAAAGATTCATTAAGGTAAAACCCAACCATATCATTAAGTTCTAAGGTCCTCTTTAATACCATATGCAACAACTCATGAACTCGGGTTTGGATTTCTATCACTCCCACAACCCACCATAAGCAAATTAATGACATCTTGCAACACCCTATAGCGTGAATCCCACACGTGTCCGCGAAATGGCGGGCATCATAGGACAACACTATAATAAAATACAACTCACATCAATAATAGCATATCACAATTAACCCATAGGACAAAAACAAAACTACTCAAACATAATAGAGATGCAACACATCATTGGATAATAATATGTAACATCAATAACCATGTTCAAGTAGAGGTTACATCGGGGTGAGAGAGAGTACAGTGCTGCACGGAGAGGGAGGATTGTTGGAAATATGCCCTGGAGGCAATAATTAATTGGTTATTATCAAATTTTCCATTCACCATAAATGTTTATTATTCATGCTAGAATTGTATTGACCGGAAACTTAAATGCATGTGTGAATACATAGACAACACCGTGTACCTACTGAGCCTCTACTAGACTATCTTGTTGATCAAAGATGGTTAAGGTTTCCTAACCATAGACATGAGTTGTCATTTGATAACGGGGTCACATCATTAGGAGAATGATGTGATGGACAGACCCAACCATAAGCTTAGCAATAGATAGTATCGCTTAGTTATTTGCTACAACTTTCTTCATGTCAAGTATCTGTTCCCTAGACCATGAGATTATGTCACTTCTGGATACCGGAGAAATTCCTTGTGTGCTATCAAATGTCACTTCATAACTTGGTGATCATAAAGGTGCTCTACAGGTATCTCTGAAGGTGTCTATTGGGTTCATGGATCGAGACTGAGATTTGTCGCTCCGTGTGACGGGGAGATATCTCTGAGCCCTCTCGGTAATACATCATCACAAGAAGCTTCGTCTGACTAATGAGTTTAGTCACGGGATCTTGTATTATGGAATGAGTAAAGAGACTTGCCAGTAACGGGATTGAACTAGGTATGAAGATACCGACGACCTAATCTTGGGCAAGTAACATATCGTCGGACAAAGGAAATTGCATACGGGACTATTGAATCCTTGACATCTTGGTTTAACCGATGAAGATCTTTGAGGAATATGTAGGAACCAATATGGGCATCCAGGTCCCTCTATTGGTTATTGGCCGGAGAGGTGTCTCGGCCATGACTACATGATTCTCGAACCCGCGGGATTGCACGCTTAACGTTCGATGATGCTAGAGTAGTGTTGGGATAATTAACATTGGTGACTGAATGTTGTTTGGAGTCTCGGATGAGATCATGGATATCATGGAGAATTTCGGAACAGCCGAGAGGTAAAGATTTATATATGGAAAGTTGTTTTCAGGGTTCCAGAAAAAGTTCAGGTTTTTTTCAGTATTGTACTGGGAAGCTTCCAGAAGGTTCCAGAGGATTCCATAGGAGTCCGGAAATCCAAAAAGGGTTCCACCATGTCCCATAGGCAGCATGGCCTGAGGGGGAACGCCCTAGCCTACATGGGCTAGGCGCACCAGCCCCTAAAGGCTCATGTGGCTAGCACATGATGGAGAAGGACTAGGAGTCCAACTCCTCCCCCTTGGCGCCAACCCTAGGAGGAGAAGGGTTGGACTCCTAGCCCCTCCACACCTATATATTGAAGGGAGGGGCGCACCAAATGCACACCACAGCCCTGCTGCCCCCTCTCTACCTCCAGACACACTACACGCCCGCATAGCACTTAGCGAAGCCCTACTGGTATTCCCACTCCACCACCACCATCACCACCGCACAGTCGTGCTGGTTGTGATCCCGTATACTTCTCCGTCCTCTCTTGATAGATCAAGGAGGAGGAGACGTCACCAAGCCGTACATGTGATAAACTCGAAGGTGATGTCCATTCGGCACTACATCAGTTGGATCGTGATTGGATCGCGAAGAGTATGACTACATCAACCGCGTTAAATACGCTTCCGCTTTCGGTCTATGAGGATACGTAGACACACTCCCCTCTCATTTCTATGCATCTCCTAGATTAGATCTTGGGTGTTCGTAGGAAAAAAAATTCATTTTCATGCAACGTTCCCCATCAAGAAAGATGTTGATGATGGTGGCAAAGTTTATGGAGATGATCGCCGTCCTAATGGTTCCCTCGGTAGTGCTCCGGCACCACCAGGAGAGAGGGGGAGAAAGGCCCCCTCCTTTTTCTTCCTGTTAGGCCTTCCCTCTAGATGGGAGAAGGTTTCCCTCTCTGGTCCTTGGCCTCCATGGAGGGCAGGAGCCCCTCCAAGATTGGATCTTTCCTCCTATGTTTCTCTCTGTTTTTGGTTCTTTTTCTGGCTGAACACCATTTCTTTTATAGCCAGAGATCCGTAGCTCTGATCGGGCTAAAATTTTGAGGGGATTTTCCTCCTGAAATTAGCTTCCTTTCGGCCAAAGGAGAGCTCCAACCGACTTAACGGATGCCCACACAGGCCCAGGGCAAGACAAGGGGGTGGTTGCGTCATCTGGCTGCGTGGGGCCCTCGGGCACCGTTTTGTGTTGATTATTTCGCCCAAAAATCACATATATTCTAAAACATATTAAATCACCGGGGTATTTTGACCTTCCTAAATATTGGTTCTTTGTAAAACCAAAAACATGCAGAAATAGGAACTCGCACTAGGCACTAGATGTCTAGATTAGTAGGTTAGTTCAGAAAAAAATTATAAATTGATGTCAAAAATATGTAAAAGTAACATGATAATAGCATGAAACAATAAAAAATTATAGGTAACAAAATAGATGGGTACAAATGGCATCATGCCGACAAGCTTCACCTTTTTCTGTAACACATTTCAGATGTTGCCTAATAACTATTTGAACCAACACTAATTCATGAATACTAAATTATGCCGGTGGCATATGGTATTATCTGAAAAAGCCAGATTATCCCCTTCCACATTCAGAGAAGTGTAGATAATGTTGGGTTCTACAGTAGGGTGCCTCGACTGCAAATTAAATTTTTCCTATGCGCAGAACAACCAGGAACATGCTACGGGAATGGATTACAGATCGTTACCACTAGACGCGCAGTGTCGTGCAGCGAAAGAAGAGTTGGGGCAGCGCCTCTGCGTGGTTTGTCTCCTCCTTGTCCGATCTCCCTCGAATAGCCGGTTGGTGGATCCCTCGTACAGGTTCGCCGGAGCAGCGCAAGTGCACCGCCTCTAACGGTATTCGCGTGTGCAGGAGGAATGTCGTGCGACGGACTGCTAGGTCCGATCACACAACCGGCAGCAAGTGGAGGTGTCTATTCGCAACACATGCAAACCCTAGTGACAGCGCCAAAGCGATCAACCGAATGAGTGTGCCGCACCTCCATTTTATATAGGCGTCTGTCGCGGGCTCAACACTTGGGCCTCGCACGGACCCTAAAGCCCCAAATCTGTTCGGCCAATATCCAAGTCCGAGTAGGATCACATCTAACTCGTGGAGTCCGATCCGGCCTCACATTTTCCTTCCCTTAAGCGTGCGACCCCTTAGGTTCAAGTCGGCTTGGTCGCAGGTCGGCATGCTCGGCTGGTAGCGGCCTCTAGCAAGGCATGCCGACCACCAAGAAGACAATGAAGCCAGTTGGCGAACCTATACATCACACTTCCATTCCCTTTGCCACACTATATATGTTGTCAGGATCAAGGCAAGTTTGTCATCATTGTGCTAGCCCGACCTCTTTTCTCGTTCCAGTGATGCCGACTACTCACTACTAGGGAAAAGCCTATACACAAAAAGTTACTAGTAGCGAGGGTTAAAAACCCTCGCTACTGCTACTTACCAGTAGCGCAGGTTTTTAAACCTCGCTACTACTAAGTTGATAGCAGTAGCGCGGGTTTTTAACCCTCACTACTACTAAGTGGTCTCTACCGTGCCCCCCGGGAGATGCCATAGTAGTAGCGCGGGTTTTTAAAACCTCGCTACTACTAAGTTTGATAGCAGTAGCGTTGGTTTTTAGCCCTTGCTACTACTAAGTGGTGCCATAGTAGTAGCGAGGGGGTAAAAAACCGCGCTACTACTAAAGGTCCCATTTTCAAACTCTACCCCCCCCCCCCCTCGGTGGATCGCCTTTTCAGTTTTAAAAAAATAAAAGAAAATGATGAAAATGTCAAAAAAAATAAAAGAAAATAAGTTTCCCATGTGATATGTGGTCTAGTTGTTGGGAAAATTTGCAAATATGAATTTCGACTTTATTTGCAAAATCTCTCGAGAATTTGTAAAAATGGGCATAACTTTTGCATACTAACTCGGATGAAAAAGTTTTTTATATGAAAAATCATCTACTCGAAAAGTTACATCTAAATTTAACTGAGGGGGAACCCCGTTAAACATTTTCAAAATCCTCAAAAACCTAACAGAAAAAAAGTTACGGGGCTTTTAAGATCTAGAGTGGAAAAAATCGAAAAAAATTCAAACTGTGTGGTCAAACTATGGTCAAACAATGGTCAAACTAATTATTCTAGAATATTAGTGTTACTAAATAATTATTTTAGTTTTTTGAATTTTTGTCAAATCTGGTCAAACTATGGCCAAACTATGGTCAAACTGTGGTCAAACTGTGGTCAAACTAATTATTCAAGAAATATTAGTGTTACTAATTTTTTAGAACAATAGTTTCAAACTCAAATAGTGAAATGTGTGACTTCATGCTCAAGCTAAATTCCTGAGGTTAATAGGATTGACATCTTACTATTGTTAGGAAAACAACAAGTGCAGACTTGGAAACGAGGGAGAATAGAACCTGGAAGTTAAGCGTGCTCAGGCTGGAGTAGTGAGAGGATGGGTGACCGTCCGGGAAGTTAGATGATTTGGAATGATGAGGGGTGATTAGAGATTAAATTGAGCAGCGATGAGGGGTGATTAGAGATTTGAGGTTAAAATAATTCAGAAATTTGAAAATTAGGGGAAAAATCGAAATATTTTTTTGAAAAAATTCAAAAAAACCCCGCGCTGGTAGTAGTAGCGCGGGTTTTTTACCACGCTACTGCTAAAGGACGTAGTAGTAGCGCGGGCGGCACCCGCGCTACTGCTATACGTTAGCTGTAGCGCCTTATTAGTAGCGTCGGCCTCCGCGCTGCTAATAGGCCCAAAACCCGCGCTTCTGCTAGGCTTTTCCCTAGTAGTGACTAATCGGATTATCTCATAATCCCTTTCGCATGGCCATGCTTATCCTGGTCGGATCACACGAGGGGCCCAGAGTATATCTCTCCTGATCGGAGGGGCAAATCCCATCTTGCTCGACCATGTCTCGCAGCATGGGACTGGACAAACCCGAAACCTATCTTTGTAACTATCCAGTTACGGATTAGCGTTTGGTCAGCCCAAAGCAAGTCTGTCACCATCCCGAGTACATGCGTCATTTCAGGTCTTAGGACATAGAACGTTTGTTGTACTAGAGACTCACAGATGACATATCACTGTGTCTCATAGTTGGGTCTGTCCGACTCGGACCTTATCTCGACTCGGATTCGACTATGTCGAATCCGACCTGATCCTTCCGAGTCCATATTATCCAGTTAGCATCCGATGCTCCATGGCTAGTGAGACCAAGCCATCCACCATGTCATATGCTAGTCTAGTTGGCTGCGCGTCCACACAACCCTTTCGACTAGGGACCTTTTAGGATAGTAATCATACAATGCATAGTCCCACAAACAAGTCGCATACTTGCTCATATACATCATTGATAATGTCCAAGGACTATCTTTATTCATAAACACAAAGAAATATCATCATACATGATTGCCTCTAGGGCATATCTTCAATAGATAAATCCTCCTACTGCTCCCGATAGCCTTCCCGCATTCGCTTCGTGTCGGTTGTTGCCGCGTCCTCAAGCATCGGTGAGGGCAGGAATCAGGTCATTGCACCTCTCCATCTCCCTTCCCTCCCCCTCCGCCACTATGGCGTCCGTGGTGAACTCTAGCCGGCTGGCGTGCCCTCCGACTTGTGACGCACACAAACTAAAATGGACATTGTTTTTGTTTTTTTTATTTAAAATATGGGGTATAGTTGAAATGGTTATTTGTATGCAAAAGGATGTGTGAATTGTCCAAAAGAAATGGGAATTAAGTTTAGGGGATGTGTTAAATGACATCCTCGCAATGCATAGGATTTTATAGGAATTAAGTTTTGGGATGAGTTTTTGGAACTAACGCCATGTTGGGCAATATCAACAAAGAGAAATGGGAGTTTAAAGGCGGGAGTTTATCAAGGGATTTGGCGTGGGAAGTTGATTATTGGTCTCAAATCCATGCTTGGTGTGTGTGGTGGGAATTCATAGTAGAAATTTGACAGGAAATTTCATCATGCATGAATTAACAAGGGACTAAGGAAGATATATGTGGGAATTAGCCTCTTAATTCTCTTTTTTCCTTTCCTCCGTAGTTTCCTTCCCCCAACCAAACAATGGATCATATGTCTCATACTCCCAAAATCTCAGCCACTACCACTAATTTCCCCTTAACAAACAGGTTCCAAGTTGGCGGCGGAATTAGAGTTGCTCTTAGGTGCATGAGTTTCTTCCGAGAAATGGTATGCACCAATGTTACGGGAAGGTCAGTTTCACCTGGGTTGCGAGACAGGGTAGAAAGGAAATATGTGAGATGGGTTGAGCCGATGATTATTTACCATAGAATTGGTGGTGGTGTTTATTACGTATTTATTTTGCTTTATGGATCTTGTGTGAACTAATTCACGAGTTTAATATATGAATCCAGGGGCAGAGGGGCTCAGTCTACTCATCCAAAAAAAGAGGGTGATTACTAATCAACTAGGCAGGACATCACATTGCATTGTTTTGTATTCTTTCGGTACGCACGGTTGGTATGGTACGAATCTTCACTGGCTTGCCTCGTGCCAGGTGATATAAGGGGCCGCCAGAATCATGTTTTAGCTGACTTGAGCATTGGAAAACCAGTACGGTCTAGGAACCATACATAAAACTATGAGCAGAGAAGATGCCTCTCATTTGAGACTATTGTTGTTCTAGGCGAACAGTGATAATGAGGTCAAGTCATGCTATCTAGCGGATTCATAGGCTTGAGAGGCATCAGGATAATGTACTCTCCTTGTGGTTGACATGTGTCTCGCCATTAGTCTTTGCCTCTTTCAAGCTATGAATGTCAACCACGTGCAGACTATGATTCGGGTGTGGCTTCGGTGCTGGGTGCAATCGTGGTCTGAGAATCATGCTTGTTTTCATACTTCAGATTGGGTTCTCAACAAAAATCTTGTTTCTATGAACACAGAAGAGTCGTCTCCACACCCATGCGCTACTCTGCAGTCACAGAAGCGGCAAACAAACTCCCCCTTTACTTTTGACCGACCAATATCAACCTTGTCCAAAGGCTATGGGAAACTCTAATATTGTACTCCTCGGCTACACACAAAAACTTAGAACTTTCGGAGAGTAGTATTTTGTTGTTTACCCCGTTACCACTAGTACAAATGAAATATAGACAAGTTCTAAATTCCCTTCTCTCCGAAAGCAAACATTCATAGGTTCTGTAGACATAAACCTGCCAGAGAACTTATTTTCAGTATTATTACATCTAAATAGCCTTTACATAACAAAAAGAACACAATCAATGCACAAAATGATACATTAGCTTGACAACCAAAGAAGGAAACAAGGATGACTTTGCAGAGAGGCCATTGAAAGGTTGAATGTGAAAGCTGTGAGTCCACATACAATTTGAACAAGAAAAGAGGAAGTGCTACTACAAACAGAAAACAGAGCCGAACATGTGTTGCATCTTTGTAAAGAACTTAATCGGATGGTGGCGATGCCCCCAGAAGTGCGCGCTAGGTGGCGACTCTTCCCTCAGCTTCTTCCTCCTCAGCTGGAAGAACGGTTGCATTATCTCCGAGCACTCCGTGGACAGGACACTGCGCCTTACGATTATCTTTGGATGGAAAGAGTGGACAGGCCCGACAGTTTGCTTCTGATTCGATGGATCCAATCTGGATTTTTTTTTTTTGAAACTATGATGATTTTTATAGCAAATTTGAAAACTATACACCCTAATGGAGAAAAATCAAAAGTATCACCTCGTCGGCCTCCTGTTGGCCGAAAAGGGACTTTTCGGCGTTCTGTTGGCCGAAGAGGGACTTTTCGGCCAACCGTTGGCCAAAAAGTACTTTTCGGCCAACAGTTGGCCAAAGAGTCCCTCTTCAGCCAACAGTTGCTCTACTTTTTAAAAAAATTATATCAAATAGGATTTTTAGTATTTTAATTTGATTCTTTTTGCATTAGATTAGAAATTTTATGAAGTTTCTGTAGATATCAAGTTTGACTAGATTTGAAAGTTTGAATTTGAATTTTCATGAATTTTCTCAAAACACTAAATTGCCTATAATTTGAGCTAGGAGTATTCTTTTTAGATGATTCTTTTTGCTACTGGTTCTTTGTGACTTTGTTTATCAGTAGTAATTAATTAGTGAATTTTAGGATTATTTAAAACTAGGTTTTTACGCCATTCTCTCCCTCCATTTTCTCCCGCCATTTTATTTCCCGCCATTCTCTCCCTGCATTTTCTTTCCCGCCATTCTCTCCCGTCATCTTCTTTCCCGCCATCTTCACTTCTCAACTTATAAAACGAGCCTCATGGTGTCCACGATCATAGATAACATCGTCTGACACGGTCTGTGTCTCCTGCGTCAGTGCTGTTGGTGGAGTGTGAAATACTGTCTGAGAGAAGTCATAAGTGTTTGCATCTTCGTCATCATCATCGAAGAGTGTTTCACACTTATGACTTCTCTCACACAGTGTTTCACACTCCACATGAAGGCATCATCATCATCCTCCGTCGATGCAACACTCCTTAGTGTGGCGGGAGAGAATGGCGGGAAAGAAAATGGCGGCAAAGAAAATGGAGGGAAAAAGATTGCGGGAAAGTATTTTTTTCATGTATAAAATGGCAATGGTTGTACAGGATTTACAAGGCACATTTAAATGTAAACTCCTATGAAGCTCAAAACAAGTTTTCTAGTAGGATAAAAGAAATAAAATACAAAAAAATACTACAAATAAAATAGCTACTGATAACTAAACAGAAACAAAAAGAATATGTCAAAAAAACTAAAGAAACAAATTTAAAGCAATTAAAATTAAAAGAAATAGCATAAAACCTATAAAACACTAAAGCAGAACTGTTTTCATAAAAACCTAATTTTAAATAATTATAAAATTCGCCAATTAATTACTACTGATAAACAAATTCACAAAGAACCAGTAGCAAAAAGAATCATCTAAAAAGAATACTCCTAGCTCAAATTATAGGCAATCTAGTGATTTGAGAAAATTCATGAAAATTCAAATTCAAACTTTCAAATCTAGTCAAACTTGATATCTACAGAAACTTCATAAAATTTCTAATCTAATGCAAAAAGAATCAAATTAAAATACTAAAAATCCTATTTGATATGAATTTTTTAAAAAGTAGAGCAACTGTTGGCTGAAGAGGGACTCTTTGGCCAACTGTTGGCCGAAAAGTACTTTTTGGCCAACGGTTGGCCGAAAAGTCCCTCTTCGGCCAACAGGAGGCCGACGGGGTGATACTTTTGATTTTTCTTCGTTAGGGTGTATAGTTATCGAATTTGCTATAAAAATCATCATAGTTTCAAAAAAAATCTCCAATCTGCTTGTTTGCACATCTACAAGGAAAAGCCTATAATACAAGTGCAACAATCTCTCAAGTTTTCATGTCAATGAATGGAATGTATAGAATTGACAATACATATATTGGTATGCAATCCACTGGCCATTATTCAAAGCAGTCCACCTGTACATGACTTGACTCTGAGAACTATTTGTAGGTGATTTAATCTCATGTATCAACTGGAATGTCTAAGTAAAGTCCCCATCTAAATTTTTTGTATCTATCAATCTGATTTGTGTCTGAGACGGGTACTGAAATGGAATGCAAAGTTAAATCTTTGTTACCTAACGAAAAGCAACACGTCTAATAGGTTCTTTACTTGCTTGGACAAGTGGGGAATAATTGTTTTTACTTCCATTTTTAATATAATATTAAGCTATTTAGGAGTGAGTTTACCAAGGAACTAGGCTTGGGAAGTTGATTATTAGTCTCAAAAATCCATGTTTGATGTGTTTTAATGTGTGGTGGGAATTTGAGAGAAAGTTCCATCGCGCGTGAATTAACACAGGACTAAGGAAGAGATATGTGAGAATTAGCCTCTAAATTCACTTTTAAACTTTCCTGCATAATTTCCTGTCCCCAACCAAAATACCTTCCAAAATCTCATCCCAAGCCACTACTTTCCCCTTAACAAACAAGTTATAAGCTTTGGGGTGGCATTAGAGTTGCTCTTAGGTGTAGGGGTTGTTCAGTTCAGCCTGGGTTGGAGGCAGGGCAGATATGGGAACAAGTGAGATAGGATGAGCGGATGCACTATTGACCTTGGCATTGATGGTGCGTTTATTACATATTTATTTTTATTTATGTATTTTGTGTGAACTAATTCATGGGTTTAATGTATGAATCCAGAGCCTCAGTCCACCCACCTAGAAAAGAGAGGGCAATTACTAATTAGCATAATTTTAGACAGGACAACGTATTGCATTGTTTTGTACTTTCTGAGTACGCACGGTTGGTATGGTAGGAATCTTCACTGGCTTGCCTTGTGCCAGGGTGATATAAGGAGTCGTCAGGACCATGCTCCAGCTGAGTCGTGCATTAGTAGATTGGTAGTACACTCTTTTGGAACTATACATAAAACTGCGAGGAGAGAAGCTAGCCTCTGATCTGAAGACTCTTGTTGTTCTACGCGAATAGTGATAATGATGTCAAGTCATATTGTCTAGCGGATTCATAGGTTTAAGAGGCATCGGGATAATGTACTCTCCTAGCCATCACGATGTTCCTCATCATTAGTGTCTGCCTCTTTCTAGCGTGGAACGGAAACCATGTGCCCGTCAAAAATTTGGTGTGGCTTCAATGCTAGATGTACCCATGGCCTGAGATTATGCTTGTTGTCATTCTTCTCGTTGAATTCTGAAGATGAGTGGTGTCTATAGGAACACGTAGAAGCCATCTCCACACAGGTGCGTAACTCTGCATCCATCTCCATGCCGGTGCAACTCTGCATCTACAAAAAATGGGTAAAAAGACATAATGCACTGTTTTTTACAGATCCATATCGAACTGACTCAGTGATAACCTTGTACTCTCTTTTTTACCCTTTTGCCACTAGTACAAATGAAATGGCCAAGTTCTAAGTTCTCTTCTCTCCAGAAAAGGAAATTATTTGCAGGCTCTGTAGACATAACCTTCCAGGGAACTTATTGTCAATATTATTACATCTAAATAGCCTTTGCATAACAAAGAAAAAACACAACCGATACACAAAATGACACATTAGTTTGACATCCAAAGAAGGAAATAAGGATGACGTTGCATAGAAGCCCTGAAAGGTTGAATGCGAAAGCTGCTGAGTCTACAACTACATACAATTGGGACAAGAAAAGAAGAAGTGCTACTATAAACAGAAAACGGTGCCGAACATGTGTTGCATCTTGGTGAAAAACTTGATCGGATGGTGGCGATGCCCCGAGTAGTGCGCACGAGGTGGCGAGTCTGCCCTCTTCTTCTTCCTCCTCAGCTGGAAGAACTGCTGCATTATCTCTGAGCACTCAGTGGAGAGGACACCACGCCTTACGATTATCTTTGGATGGAATGGGTGCACAGGCCCGGCAGTTTGCTTCTGGTTCGATGGATCCAATGTGCTTGTTTGCCCATCTCCAGGGAAAAGCCTATAAAACAAGTGCAGCTGTCTCTTAAGTTTTCATGTCTGTGTTGAATAAGATGTATAGAATTGACAGTACATATATGATGATGAAAGCCATTGCCCATTATTCAAAGCAGTCACTCATACATGACTCGACTCTGGGAACTATTTGTAGGTGATTTAATCTTATGTTATCAACTGGAATGTCTAACTGAAGTCCCCATCTAAAATTTCCAGATGTATATCAAGCTGATTTGTGTCTGAGATGGATACTAGAATGAAATGCAAAGTCAAATCTTTGTTAGCTAACGAAAAGCAACGCATCTAATAGGTTCTTTAGTTGCTTGGACAAGTTGGGAATAACTGTTTTTACTTCCATTTTTATATAAAATTAGGGTATTTAGCATTACAAAGTAGATGGGTACAAACAGCATCATGGCAACAAGTTTCACCTTTTTCTGCAACATGTTCCGCATGCGACCTAATAACCATTTGAACCAGCAATAATGAATAAACGCTAACTTATGGTGCTGGCATATGGTATTTATCTGATAGAAAGGAAAAGGCCATATTATCCCCTTCCACATTCAGAAAAGGCTAACAAGATACACCATGCCATCGCACTCCAACTAACGTGTATTCATTGGCTCGAACTTGGGTTTCTATTTATCGTATTGTCGGAGCCTCCCTTGTAGTTTTTCTGTCAAAAATGTTAGGGCATACCTTGAAGATGGGGGTATGACTACTTGACTAGGATTTTCTCCTTAACTCACTAAGACCGGAAAACGACTAACTACAGCCCAGCATCTGAACTATAACATCATCTTGAGAAGTTAAATTGCCAAATGAATCAAAATAACTATATTTTAAAGGCAAAATATTGTGGTATAAAGAAATAACCAACTATGATATTGTGCTACATGGTAATATGGTATACATCCCATACCTAACCCAGCTTCCATCGGCTCCAAGAAGCTTGTTCGGGGCTCCCCATACTACAGTGTCAACTCTTGCTTGAAGAATAGCACCAGCACACATTGCACAAGGTTCCAGTGTCACATAAAGTGTTGTATCCTGCATTAGTTTTAGTTAGCAAATTTGTGGAAAGGATGATATATATGTAACTTAGTCTAAGGATTCACAAAACTGAGGAATTTTGCATACATAACTTTTCATTAAAAAAATATTTTACGAGAAATTTCAAAAAAGGAAGATGCACATTGCTTGTGATAACTGAAAAGAAATAGTCTTGCTGAACTTCAAAAATAACAACGAACAAAATTACAGACAATACATCAAGCAAAGACCAAGGACATGGACCTGTCTGAAACTATGAGCCATACACATGTAATTATTGTGCATCGTCAATTATCCATGTCCAATTCCCAAATGTCAAGTTTGAGATGATTGTGCACCAGATAAATATAAATAATAATCAATATAGCAGAGGAAATGACTTAATAGGAGGGCAATGGATTCTCTTGCAATGCTTTGACAGGATTGAGTAAGAAAGAAAAATGGGTATTGGGTGTGAAATAGTACCGCCAGGCGCCACGTCTTAAGTTTGCTAGAAGCTTCTCTTATACAAACAATTTCAGCATGTGCAGTTGAATCCCTGAGATCTTCAACTCTGGACACAAAGTTAAGATTTCAGATTATTATTATTTCTGCCAACAGTTGGCTACATCATACTATAAATCTATAATATACGAGTATTATACTATACTATACTTACAGATTGCAACCACGAGCAATAATTTCACCATTATGTACTAGCACAGCTCCAACTGGCACTTCCCATATATCTGCAGCCCTCTGAGCTTCAAGTAAAGCCTCCTTCATGAATAGTTCATCAGTCTTTCTCTGTTTAGCATCATGCTGGTATGCTTCCTCCCATTCATCAAACGTTTCCTTCAATACCTGCTTATTTCTCTGAATCTTTCTCCTCTTCAGCTCAGCATCTTTATCTTCTGTTCTTAAAACTTCAGGGGCCTTATGCCCAACAATCTTCTCTTTCATCCCAGTGGAACCACCACTAGGTAATTCTGTTAATTCTGAGAAAGCAGATGAGGTATTTTCATGTGGTACCATTGCCTGGGTCTGAGGAAACTGGTAAGGTGTTATAGCAACTGAAGGTCCATATCTCCAGCTACCTGCATCGTCACTGCGACCAGCTTCCTTATCTTTGATGGTCGTAGAAGAGGTGCCGGCTGAGACTCCTTTTCCAGCATTAATTTCAGTGGAACCCTGAGTTGAGATTCCGGATGAACTAGCAGCTTCATGTTCAGGTGAATGTCCCACTGTGACATCTACCAAAGTTGATATGCTATCCTCAGCTGAGCTTCCGATGGTATTTCCTTTGGGTGATGCACCCACTTCAGACTGTTTTGCTCTCTCCCCTGAAATCTGCACATCATCCTTGGTTATTTTGGGTACGGAGTCTCTTTTGGATCCACCTACTTCAGGTACATTGCCGGCTCCTGATATTTGCAAGCCTTGTGTACCTGTAGGCAAGCTTTCATCCTTTAGCGTTGATGCTACTATAGATTCTGATTCTCCACTGTGTGACTTAATCAATGAATGATCATTTTGTTTGCTACTCCAATTTCTCTTTTGAATGCCGTCATTATCATGCCCCTGACTTGACAGCCAACCCTCCGACCTCTGAGAATTACTGGATGAACTTTTCCTAAATGATTTGCTGGTAGAGTCATGAGATTCACCATGCTTAACCCAACCAAGACGGACTATGTCTGCAACATAGGCCCAAAGTGACTTGTGAACCTTTTTAGCAATAGCAGTTTCACTTTTGGGTGTCTGAGAGGCTGAATTGGTACCTCCATCAGCTGAGAACCCTTCCTCCTTATCTGCCGTCTTACAGGTCTCTTGAGAAGTAGTACTTTGAACATCCCAAACCTCATCTGATGGTCCCTTCATTCTGGACCTGGATGAAGATCTCGTTGTACCTTCCAGTATGGACTTCTCGGTTTTCTTTGTTGAAGTAGTATCTGCATCTGAGACTCCTCTTTGGAGCTCACTAACGAATTGGCCTACATGAAATGTAGACGATTTCTCTAATCGAGCAGCTGATTCTAACACGCTTTCGTTGACAGACTTTCTGGTAGATGAACCACCTTGTATATTTTCTCTTGCGGTAGTTTCAGACCTTCCCAGTATTGTTCCTCTTTGCTCCATATCTACATTAGTGATAGATGCCTCTTCGGTGCTCTCGATCCCCAAACTAGTAATATCTTTGTCATCAGAGATTCTGCTGGTGCCTGTATGCTGCGAGTTCAAAACTGTGTCATGCTGCACTAATCTCCCGGTTTCTTCTACTCTTGTCAGTCTTTCTCTAGAATCCTGAGAGGATTCGGAAAATGTGGTCCCAACTTGATTGCTTCTGTCTATACCAGAACCTTGTGTAATTTGCAGATCACTCTCATCACGGCTATCCCTTGCCTCCACAATATTGAGGGCTGAAGTCCTACGAGCTTCATTGTTGCTTCGATTATGCGTATTGCTAACAACCGCAGTGTCACTAGCATGGATCTTAGTAAGATCAATTTGTTCCTTCACACTACTAACAGTGTTTACAGATGAGGATGGCTGAAATCGATCATATATTCTTGTTTGGATATGGCTTTCTGAAGTACTTGTTGTAGCAACATTGTTAATACGGGCCTTAGTAAGTTCCGCTTGTTCTTGCATCTCTTTTGTGCTGTCAATAACTGAAGCCGAGTGAACTTGACAATACACTCCAGTGTCATGATGACTCTGTGAACCCCTGACTATTGTATTATCTCCAGCAATGACCTTGTTTTGATGGATTTGTTCTTGCTCGCCCCTTGCTCGGTCAATGAGACTTATGCTAGAGATAGAGTTTACATCTGATCTAGTATCAGAATGATTTTGTGAGCTCCTAGAGGCAGAAATATCACTAGCATGAATTGTGGAAACATCAACATGTGTAACATTCTGCACATCTATGTCCGTTTCATGTATCACCTGCTGGTTTACATACCTCCTTTTGTCTCTTGTAATATGAGTTGTATTTTCTACAGAGGTAGATCTATCATCGATATCCATCTGGTTGACTTCCTCATAATTTCTCTGTGAGTGAGAGGCCCTGCTAACATGTTGACTACTATCCATCTTTATATCTGTGAGCTTTTCTGTGTTTGTCCTTGAATCAGTGAGTGCGACAACCTGCTGATCCACCACATCATGCTGATCAATTTGTCTTCTACTGTCACTAGCCATCTTTACAGAACTTTGAAGAGAAGATGACTTATTATCAATGTAGTTTCTTCTATCTTCCAGTTGATTAATCCGTGTTTCTGAATCCAGTTCAGCGTTGTTACCTCTGTTTACTGATGTCTCCACTATCCTCTGTGAGCTCTTTGATTCATCCTTTTGTGCCGCTACTTGCTGGTCCACATCGCTATTGTGCTTCAAAATGGAAGAGTTCTTTGAACTGGAAATCAACCTCGTATCATCCTCGGTTATAACCTTGACATCTTGTGTTCCTGTCCTATGATCTCTTACCCTGACAAGTTGTCCATCATCATAACTGTACTCATCTTTCTCATCATTTGACAAACCAACTGAGGAAGAATAGCGTCGGCCTCTCTCTTCCAATGTCTGTGAAGCTCGTCGGTCTACATTATCATCCCACCGCACCCTCGAGGATGAATTCCCCCTTGAAACTCTTGTATCAACAGTGTTCCTTGAACTCGAAGCTCTCTGTGAATCATCCTCATGAAATGCAGATGCAGACCTCTGGGACCTACCATGTGAGTAGTTCTTACGCTCAGCAATATCTTGATCATCCTCCTCCATATACTTCTTTCTCCTTGTGTTCTGAATAACAAATCTTTCATCATCATTTCTAACGCCATCTCTTCTCACATCATCCTCACTGTCGATTTCAAAATCCATCCTCCCTGTTCTCCGATCAAATCTTCGGTCATCCTCATTATACCTGCCAGCTCCCAATCTTCTAGCATCATACACATCCTCATATTCAGAATCCCTTCTTTCTCTTCTCCGATCATATTTCCTGTCATTTTCACTGTATCTTCTAGCACCAGCATTCCTTGCCTCATCAGATTCAAACTCACTCCTGTCGCTCCCTTTCATCAGATCGCTTCTTCGCCTTGTATCCTCATCGTCGATGTAACCCCTCTGCTCCAACCTCCTCCGATGATACCGATGCCTGTCATGCATCCCATTCACATCCCGAATTTCCCTCCGTCGGCCACTGTACCCGCCTTCATCATAGTACTCATTTTCCACACCCTTCCTCCGACGGCAATCTCTACATCTATCATCTTCATCTTCTTCTTCTTCTTTCCACTTCCTTCTAAAACTCGACTTACCTGGCCGCTCCCACTGAGCGTGACCACATTGATCCTCATCCTCTTCACCATCCCAATCGCTGTGGCATTCCATCGAACAACTTCTGTGCGGCCACTGGCCACCCTCATACTCCCACACCTCCTGCCGCACCGCCCTCCCGAGCAACCTCGGCGTATCCCCATGTCCACAGCTAGTGCCAAGACCTAACCTGCCGCTGCCGTAGCTGCCACAACCGCATCCCCGCGCCTTCAATCGCCGGCAACCCACTCCAAGATCCGACCGTCCAGCGCCCTGCCCGCAGCATCGGTACCCGCGCCCCTCCAATCCCCAAGTAACATGCTGAACATATGACCTTCCGCCGCCGCCGCCGCCGCTGCAGCAGCAGCGGACGGCCGCACGCCGGTGGCAGCAGCTGTGCGGCGGATGAGGCGGAGGCGGGGGCGGGGGCTGGAGCCGAGCGGAGAGGAGGAGGAGGTGAGCAGAGTGGCGGAGGAGGTACCCGTCGAGCAGGAAGCGGGGAGAGAGGTGAGGGTTGAGCGGGAGTAGCTCACGGTGAGCACCGTCACCGTCGTAGTGCTGTTGGCTGCAGTGGTGCGACGGGGCATAAGGGGAATGGGAGCTATAGGCTGGCTTCGCGGCCCTAAGGGCGAAGGCGGCGGCGGAGTAGGAGCTGTACATGACGGGAGCGGGACGAGGGACGCGCGGCGGCCGCCGGCGGTCCGACCGCCGGAGAGTGGAGCTGTGGGCGTGGGGTTTGAGGTGCGAGTGTCGTCCCGGGCTGGAGACTGGATCGCCCGTGACCGGGCGTCAGGGGAGCTGCCAAACCCACCACACATGCTTCCCCTGCTGTCCGATCGGAAATGGACGACTTGGATTGGGCGCCACTGGTTCCTGACACTGGTTCAGTGAGCCACCTGCGGCGCATGCTGTGTGCCGGATCAGACAGCATCGTTAAATTATTTTCCGTCACGCGACTGCTAGCGGTTTAGCAGCTTGAATTGCGTGTACGCGACTAGTTTGCGTTTGGAAAAGGTGGCTTGCTGCAGGCCATGGGCGGCGCGACGACAAGATGCGAGATGTGGATGCAACGTGGGGTATCATGGCCTCACCCTCACAAGGTTATCCAGATTTCGTCCGTTCGAGGATTACAAATAAATATGCGCGTCCGGATGCAGTCGTTCGGCCGGGCCGCCACATCTCAAATTATTCAAAAAAGACTAGCAAATACCACTCAAATCTAACCCAAATAGGCATTGCAAAAATAATTTAAAAACCTTAAAAATTAACATAAACGGCCCAAGTCCAGTCCAACACATTCTTAAACAAACTAAAAATTAAAATGACATAAAAAACTAGAAGCCCGTCGTCGTCGTGGCCGCCTTCGCCTTCATTGCCGCCATCATCGTCGTCCTCGTCGCCCGTGAGGTCGATGTAGGGCGGCGGCCCCTGCGGGTAGGAGTCTCAGCCGGAAGCGGCTGCATTGGCGCCTGTACCACCTCTTCCCGTGGCGGAAACGGTGTGACCAGGCCTCGCCATGCATGGGATCGTCTCCGTCCAGGACCACTTCTGGCCAACCAGTGCCGGATTCCACGGCGCGGGATCCTCCTCCTGCTGCTGATGCACGTCCTCCATGGCGTCTTCCTTCATCGCGACGTCGAACTCCGGGGTGGCGACGTCGCTGGCCGCGAAGAGGGCTAACATGTATTCGAGGCCCTGCCACTAGGCCTCGTGTGTGGGTGTGGAGGGAGTCCTCCATGACCCGCCTCACCAGCTCCTCCTCCTCCTCGGCTGCCATCGGAGCGGGCGGTGGCGGGAAAGGCTACGGGGATGGTGTCGGTGTCAGTACACGGACCAGCCTACGTCTGCATGGTTGGGGAGGGCTAGCGACGCGCACGCGGCGGGGGGGGGCTCGAAGCACAACCGCCAAAGAACGATTTGTCGACATAGATTGTGCTCGTCGCGCAGCCAGGTGTCCCACATAGGGGAGTCCACGGTGTACCTCCAGTCGTTGATGAGGTTCGGCGACAGGTGGGCGCGGCGGCGGGCGATCTCCTCGTGTCGGGCGCGACTGCTCACCCAGATCGGTGGGAAGGCTCCCGATCCGCGAAGAGATGCCAGTTATTGGGAGGTGCACGTTGGCCCATGGCAGCGACATGCCCATCTCCCAGTAACATTTGCAAATCTCTGCCTTCATGTACGGCCTCATGCAAGGTCCGCCCGCCATCGGCGCGATGTGAGATGCGTGTGTCGGAGGTGCAGGTGGTGGAGGTGGACGGGGAGGGGTGTAGCAGTGACGACGACGGCTGGAGGAACAGCCGACCTCGTGGTCATGCCTGCCCTTGTGGCTAGAGATCCAATGCCATCCCATGGTGGCCGGCGGCGAGGTGGAGCTAGGGTTTGGAGAAGCTGAGAGTGTCGGGCTTCGAGGAGGCACGCATCGCCGGGAGTGGAAGTGTGGACTCTGATAACCCACAAGTATAGGGGGTCGCAACAGTTTTTTAGGATAGAGTATTTAACCAAATTTATTGATTCGACACAAGGGGAGTCAAAGAATATTTGCAAGTATTAGCAGTTGAGTTGCCAATTTAACCACACCTAGAGAACTAAATATCCGCAGCAGAGTAATCAGTAGCACAGTAGTATGATAATTTGATAGCGGTAGTAGCAATAGCAATAGTAGCAGTAACGGTAACAGTAGTAATTTGGTAGCAATTGTGACAACGGCAACAGTAGCAACAACAATAGTAGTAACCTAGCAAAAGCAATATGTGGAAAACTCGTAGGCATTGGATCGGTGATGGATAATTATGTTGGATGAGATTCATCATGTAACAGTTATAACCTAGGGCAATACAAAACTAGCTCCAATTCATTAGTGTAATGTAGGCATGTATTCCATATATAGTCATATGTGCTTATGGAAAAGAAATTGCATGACATCTTTTATCCTATCCTCCCATGGCAGCAGGGTCCAATAGGAAACTAAGGAATATTAAGGCCTCCTTTTAATAGAGAATCGAAACAAAGCATTAACACATAGTGGATACATGAACTCCTCAAATTACAGCAATCACCGGAAAGAATCCCAATTATTGTCACCTTGGGGTATGCGAATCATAACACATAATAGATGCATATAACTTGCATGGTAGGATCAAGAATACAGATATATTCGCGAAAATATAAACGCTTCAGATATGAAATCATGACACTCGGGCCCTAGTGACAAGCATTAAGCATAGCAAAGTAATAGCAACATCAATCTCAGAACATACTGGATACTAAGGATCAAGCCCTAATAAAACTAACTTGATTACATGATAAATCTCATCCAACCCATCACCGTCCAACAAACCTACAGGGGAATTACTCATTCCCAGCGGTGAGCATCATGAAATTGGTGATGGAGGATAGTTGATGATGACGAAGACGGAAGATCCCCCTCTTCGGAGCCCCTAACGGACTCCAGATCTGGCCTCCCGATGAAGAACAGGAAGCAGTGACGACTCTATATTGTAAAACACGATGAAACTTCCTATCTTATTTTTTCTCGGGAAATAGGAATTTATAGTATCCAAATTAGGGTCAGTTGAGCTTCGTGGGCCCCACTAGGTACTAGGGCGGGCCCTCCCAGTGGGCAGCAACCCCCCTCCAGTGGGTCTTTGCTCCAGTATTTTCCTGTTATTCCAAAAAAGATCTCCAAAAGTTTCGTCCAATTCCTAAAAAATTTATTTCTGCACAAAACAACACGATGGTAATTTTGCTAAAAACAATGCGAGTCCGGGTTAATTTCATTTAAATCATGCAAATTACAGTCCAAAACAAGAGCAAACGTGTTTGGAAAAGTAGATACGACGGAGACGTATCAACTCCCCCAAGCTTAACTCATTGTTTGTCCTCAAGCAATTCAGTTGACAAACTGAAGTGACAAAGAAAAACTTTGACGAACTCTTTTATTCTTGTGTCCATATATATGCTTAAATAATACCCAGGTTTTCGGCAAGGATCATGACTAACCATGCAAATGATAACTCTTACAAATTATATTCACTCATATCAATGGCATAATCAACTAGCAAGCAATAATAAAATATCTCAAATTTTAACACTTTGTCAAAACAACCATGATATAGTATAACAACATGGTATCTCGCTAGCCCCTTCTGAGACCGCAAAACATAAATGCAGAGCACCTCCAAAGTTCAAGCAGCGACTAAACATTGTAATTCATGGTAGAAGAGATCTAGTCATGATGCACACAACATTAAATATACACAATGCATGAGAATGACAATAATGCTCTCAGGACTGATGCTTGTTTGAGAAGTTGATGACTCAACAATGAAAGTAAAATAACATAAAATTAAATAGATGGGCCCTTCGCAAAGGGAAGCAAGGATTTGCATAGTCTGTGTACCGAAGCAGTGCGTCGACATTCCTATCACGGGGAATAATTCTCCGGCCCTTTATTGAACCCTTAAACTTGAGTACGTGCTCCTCTGCCTTCTCCATCTCCTCTTGAATGCTCATCATCATTTCAACATCTTCGTCATCCGAATCCAGCGAATCAATTAACTCGTTGTATATGAATTGTCAAGGTGGGTGTTTTCATAGCCATCATTCCACGATGAATCCATCGGTAACTAAATTTACCAAAAGAATAAAAAAAACTACTCGAACATTTCATCAAACACATAGAGCATGATGTGTATATCTGGGGGAGTTGGACGTACCGGGGCGGCGCCCAGTGGCGGCGAGCTTGACCGAATGTGGCACGGTCGGCGATGGTGTGGTTCGGGCCTCCGATGGCTAACCTGTGGGTTGGGGACGACAACGGAGCAACTATGGAGGCGGAACTCAATGGTCGTTGTGCGAACCAGGAAGGAGGAAGAAGAAGAGGAATGGTCGGGCAAAGAGAGGGACGTCGTCAAGCGAATTGGGGTGGGCCCTTATGGTCCGTCCTACGTGACAGGAGCGTCTGGGCATCCCCATATCCGTCCCAGATATGGATCGGGTATGAGGAGTGTCGGTCAGCCCAGACGTTTGGACCAGATTTATCAAGTCCGGCTAGGTGGCTATTTTTCTATCCGGGCAGTGACCAAGTATGGGGGCCTTGGTGGTTGTAGTCTTGTAGATGCTCTCAATAACTTTTCAGTGCGTCTTAACCTACTGGTGATGTTCGAACATTGTTGTTTGAGGCCGAAGCTCCTATTCTATGGTTCATGTTCAAGGGTAGCATAGAATAGCTTTTATAACATGGACCAGAGCCGGTCCATTTAGCTCTGCATGTTTCTTTGCTCCCAGAAATCCGGGTCGCACAGTACAACCTAGCATAGAAAAACTGGTCGTGTTACACTCGCCAATGGACACCTGAAAGTTTTCCCATTTGTCCCTCTTGTTCTAATGGGCCAAAGATACAAAGCATTTATTTGTTTATTGTCGGAAATCAAAAGAGGTTTGATGTAGTTTGGGCTTGGGTGATGTGGTTAGGAAAGCTTGTGAAATTGACCGAGCAAGGGGAGACTGTCCTTGAATTCTTACTAATGTTGCCACATCAGGATAAGTCTATTTTGGGTCTCTAGAATGCTCGTGAATTGATTGCTATTACTTTTTGGTACTTGTCGTGGGAAAGACGTAAGCTGGTTCATGAAGGAAGACTCAAGATGCTTATCACTTTTCTATGGGGATTCATGTTATTATGACAAATTATGTTAGAGGGGGATGGATTAGGCCTCCTTTGCTTTTTGTAAAACTTAACGTTGATGCATCTTTTAATCAAGACCTACTTAGAGGTACAGCTGACGCTGTACTCAGGAGTGTTCGACAAAAAACTAAAAGTTTAGGGGTTCGCGTCCCACAGAACTACCACTTTTTAAAAGTGGCTGAAAACTACCAAAAAATCGTAATCACGTGACTAAAAACTACCAAGTTGATGGAATGGTCGTTTTGACCGTTTTAACCGCGCTTCTGATCTGAGTGGCCAACGTGCCAGGTGCTACCTCTTGAGCTTGCGTTGGTTTTTCACTTGAAGAGGAAAGGGTGATGCAGCAAAGTAGCGTAAGTATTTCCCTCAGTTTGAGAACCAAGGTATCAATCCAGTAGGAGACGACGCACAAGTCACCGAATACCTGCACAAACAATCAACAACTTGCACCCAACATGATAAAGGGGTTGTCAATTCCTTCATTGTCACTTGCAAAAGTGAGATCTGATAGAGATAGATAAACGATGAAGTAAATATTTTTGGTATTTTTGGTTTATAGAACGGAAAGTAAAAGATTGCAAAATAGTAGACCGGAAACTAGTAAGATGTAAAAGAGAACTTATATGATGGAAAAGAGACCCAGGGCCATATGTTTCACTAGTGGCTTCTCTCAAGATAGCAAATATTACGGTGGGTGAACAAATTACTGTCGAGCAATTGATAGAAAAGCGCAAAGTTATGACGATATCTAAGGCAGTGATCATGAACATAGGCATCACGTCTGTGTCAAATAGACCGAAACGATTCTGCATCTACTACTATTACACCACACATCGACCGGCTCCTGCCTACATCTAGAGTATTAAGTTCATAAAGAATAGAGTAACACATTAAGTAAGATGACATGATGTAGAGGAATTAACTCAAGCAATATGATGAAAACCCCATCTTTCTATCCTCGATGGCAACAATACGATACGTGCCTTGCTGCCCCTACTATCACTAGGAAAGGACACCACAAGATTGAACCCAAAGCTAAGCACGTCTCCCATTGCAAGAAAGATCAATCTAGTAGGCCAAACTAAACCGATAATTCGAAGAGACTTGCAAAGATATCAAATCATGCATATAATAATTCAGAGAAGAACCAAATAATATTCATAGATAAACTAATCATAAATCCACAATTCATCGAATCTCAACAAATGCTACGTCTTGAGCTTGCGTTGGTTTTCCTTGAAGAGGAAAGGGTGATGCAGCAATAGTAGCGTAAGTATTTCCCTCAGTTTTTGATAACCAAGGTATCAATCCAGTAGGAGGCTCCTCAAAAGTCCCTCGCACCTACACAAACAAACAAAGAACTCGCAACCAACGCAATAAAGGGGTTGTCAATCCCTTCACGGCCACTTGCAAAAGTGAGATCTGATAGAGATAGTATGATAAGATAAATATATTGTTGGTATTTTATAATATAGATGCAAATAAAAGTAGATTGAAAGCTTATATGATAAAAGATAGACCTGGGGGCCATAGGTTTCACTAGTGGCTTCTCTCAAGATAGCATAAGTATTACGGTGGGTGAACAAATTACTGTCGATCAATTGATAGAAAAGTGAATAATTATATAGGCATCATGTCCGTGACAAGTAGACCGACTCCTGCCTGCATGTACTACTATTACTCCACACGTCGACCGCTATCCAACATGCATCTAGAGTATTAAGTTCATAAGAACAGAGTAACGCATTAAGAAAGATGGCATGATGTAGAGGGATAAACTCAAGCAACATGATATAAACCCCATCTTTTTATCCTCGATGGCAACAATACAATATGTGCCTTGCAACCCCTGCTGTCACTGGGTAAGGACACCGCAAGATTGAACCCAAAGCTATGCACTTCTCCCATGGCAAGAAAGATCAATCTAGTAGGCCAAACCAAACTAATAATTCGAAGAGACTTGCAAAGATAACTCAATCATACATAAAAGAATTCAGAGGAGATTCAAAAATTTCTCATAGATAAACTTGATCATAAACCCACAATTCATCGAACCTCGACAAACACACCGCAAAAAGAGTTTACATCGAATAGATCTCCACAAGAGAGGGGGAGAACATGGTATTAAGATCCAAAAAGAGAGAAGAAGCCATCTAGCTAATAACTATGGACCCGAAGGTCTATGGTAAACTACTCACAACTCATCGGAGGGGCTATGGTGTTGATGTAGAAGCCCTCCATGGTCGATTCCCCCTCCGGCGGAGCGCCGACAAAGGCTCCAAGATGGGATCTCACGGATACAGAAGGTTACGGCAGTGGAAATTGTTTTTCATTGGCTCCCTGGATGTTTTCGGGGTACGTGGGTATATATAGGAGGAACAAGTACGTCGGTGGCCGCCCGAGGGGCCCAGGAGACAGGGGGCACGCCTAGAGGGGGCGCGCCTAGAGGGGGTGCGCGTGCCCTCCTATCTCCTGGCTGCCTTGATCGCTTCCTGGCTTGCACTCCAAGTCCTTTGGATCATGTTCGTTCCAAAAATCACGCTCCCAAAGGTTTCATTCCGTTTGGACTCCGTTTGATATTCCTTTTCTTTGAAATACTGAAATAGGCAAAAAAAACAGCAATACGAGCTGGGCCTCCTGTTAGTAGGTTAGTCCCAAAAATGATATAAATATGTAAAATAAAGCCCATAAACATCCAAAAGGGGTAACATAATAGCATGGAACAATCAAAAATTATAGATACGTTGGAGACGTATCAAGCATCCCCAAGCTTAATTCCTGCTCGTCCTCAAGTAGGTAAATGATAAAAACAGAATTTTTGATGTGGAATGCTACCTAGCATATTTCTCAATGTAATTTTCTTTATTGTGGCATGAATGTTCAGATCCAAATGATTCAAAATAAAAGTTCATATTGATAAAAGAAATAGTAATACTTCAAGCATACTAATCAAAGCAATCATGTCTTCTCAAAATAACATGGCTAAAGAAAGTTCATCCCTACAAAATCATATAGTTAGGCTATGCTTCATTTTCATCACACAAAAATGTTCCCAAATTCTACACCCCCTATGACAAGCCAAGCAATTGTTTCATACTTAAATAATCTCAAACTTTTTCAACTTTCATGCAATACATGAGCGTGAGCCATGGATATAGCACTATGGGTGGAATAGAATATGATGATGGGGATTGTGTGGAGAAGACAAAAAAGGAGAAAGTCTCACATTGACGAGGATAATCAACGAGCTATGGAGATGCCCATCAATTGATGTCAACATGAGGAGTAAGGATTGCCATGCAACGGATGCACTAGAACTATAAATGAATGAAAGCTCAACAAAAGAAACTAGTGGGTGTGCATCCAACTTGCTTGCTCACGAAGACCTAGGGCATTTGAGGAAGCCCATTGTAGGAATATACAAGCCAAGTTCTATAATGAAAAATTCCCACTAGTATATGAAAGTGACAACATATGAGACTCACTATATGAAAAACATGGTGCTACTTTGAAGCACAATAAATGAGACTCGCTATATGAAGGACATGGTGTGTAAAAATAGATAGTAACATTGCCCCTTTTTATTTATTTTCTTTTTTTTCTATTTTTCTTTGGCCTTTTTTTTGCCTTTCTTTTTTTTCTTTGGGACAATGCTCTAATAATGATGATCATCACACTTTTATTGATTACAACACATGAATTACAACTCGAAACTAGAACAAGATATGACTCTATATGAATGCCTCCGGCGGTGTACCGGGATGGTGCAATGAATCAAGAGTGTCATGTATGAAAAATTATGCATGGTGGCTTTGCCAAAAATACGATGTCAACTACATGATCATGCAATGGCAATATGACAAAAGTAAAGTATGTCATGATGATGAACAGAACGGTGGAAAGTTGCATGGCAATATATCTCGGAATGGCTATGGAAATGCCATAATAGATAGGTATGGTGGCTATTTTGAGGAAGATATAAGGAGGTTTATGTGTGATAGAGTGTATCGTATCACGGGGTTTGGATGCACCGATGAAGTTTGCACCAACTCTCAAGGTGAGAAAGGGCAATGCACGGTACCGAAGAGGCTAGCAATGGTGGAAAGGTAAAAGTGCGTATAATCCATGGACTCAACATTAGTCATAAGAACTCATATCTTATTGCAAAAATTTAGAAGTCATCAAAAACCATCGCTCCTAGAGGGATAGATTGGTAGGAAAAGACCATCGTTTGTCCCCGACCGCCACTCATAAGGATGCACAATCCAAGTACACTTCATGTTTCAAATTTGTTACACAACTTTAACCATATGTGCATGCTACGGGACTTGCTAACTTCAACACAAGCATTCTTTAAATTCATAATCACCCAACTAGCATGACTTTAATATCACTACCTCCATATCTCAAAACAATTATCAAGTATCAAATTGATCATAGCATCCAATTCACTTCCTATGATAGTTTTTATTATACCCAACTTGGATGCCTACCATTCTAGGACCAATTTTATAACCATAGCAAATACTATGATGTTCTAAAAGACTCTCAAAATAATATAAGTGAAGCATGAGAAACTAGCAATTTCTACAAATTTAAGCCACCGCCGTGCTCTAAAAGATATACGTGAAGCACTAGAGCAAAAACTATCTAGCTCAAAAGATATAAGTGAAGCACATAGCATATTCTAATAAATTTCAATCAGGTAGGCTTCTCCCAAAAGGTGTGTACAGCAAGGATGATTGTGGTAAACTAAAAAGCAAAGACTAATATCATACACGGCGCTCCAAGCAAAACACATATCATGTGGCGAATAAAAATATAGCTCCAAGTAAAGTTACCAATGAATGAAGACGAAAGAGGGGATGCCTTTCCGGGGCATCCCCAAGCTTAGGCTTTTGGCTACTCTTGAATATCTTGGGGTGCCACGGGCATCCCCAAGCTTAGGCTCTTGCCACTCCTTATTCCATAGTCCATCAAATCTTTACCCAAAACTTGAAAACTTTACAACACAAAACTAAACAGGAAATCTTATAAGCTCCATTAGTGAAAGAAAACAAAACCACCACATAAGGTACTGTAATGAACTCATTCTTTATTTATTTTGGTGTTAAACCTACTGTATTCCAAGTTCTCTATGGTTCATACCACTTAATACTAGCCATAGATGCATCAAAATAAGCAAACAACACACGAAAAAACAGAATCTGTCAAAAACAGAACAATCCGTAGCAATTTGTAACTAACGCAAACTTCTAGAACTCTAAAAATCCTACAAAAATAGGAAGTCCTGGAAAATTTGTTTATTGATCTGCAACAAAAATAATAAACGCAAAAGCACGTATCTGTGATTTAACAAAACTAAATTCATGCGTGCAAAGTTTCTGTTTTTCAGCAGAATCAAATTAACTATCATCATAGGTTATCCTATAGGTTCTACTTGGCACAAACACTAATTAAAACATAAAAACACATCTAATCAGAGGGTAGATGCAAAATTTATTACTAAACAGAAACAAAAACAAAAAAAACAAATAAAATTGGGTTGCCTCCCAACTAGCGCTATCGTTTAACGCCCCTAGCTAGGCATAAAAGCGAAGATATATCTAAGTAGTGCCATCTTTGGCACTCAATTCATAAGTAGCTCGCATGATAGATTCATAAGGTAATTTGACTTTCTGTCTTGGAAAGTGCTCCATGCCTTTCTTTAATGGAAATTGGAATCTAATATTCCCTTCCTTCATATCAATAGTCGCACCAATCGTTCTAAGGAAAGGTCTACCAAGAATAATAGGGCAAGAAAGATTGCAATCTATATCAAGAACGATAAAATCTATGGGCACCAAATTTCTATTTGCGACAATGAGAACATCATTGATCCTTCCCATTGGCTTTTTAATGGTGGAATCCACAAGGTGCAAATTTAAAGAGCAATCATCAAGATCATGGAAATCTAGAATATCACATAAAGTTTTCGGAATTGTGGAAACACCAGCACTCAAATCACACAAAGCATAACACTCATGATCTTTAATTTTAATATTTATAGTAGGTTCCCACTCATCATTAAGTTTTCTAGGTATAGAAACTTCCAAATTAAGTTTTTCATCATAAGATTGCATAAAGGCATCAACGATATGTTTGATAAAAGCTTTATTTTGACTATAAGCATGATGAGAATTAACAATGGATTGCAACAAGGAAATACAACCTTCTAAAGAACAATTATCATAATCAAATTCCTTGAAATCCGAGATAGTGGGTTCAATGCTATTTAAAGTCATGACCTCTCCAATCCCACTTTTACCAAATTTAGCATCAAGATCTAAAAACTCCGAATTATTGGGGCGCCTTCTAACTAAAGTTGACTCATCTCCAGTCCCATTATTATTAAGATTCATATTGCAAAACAAAGATCTAATAGGGGACACATCAATAACTTTAAGATTTTCATCATTATTTTCATGGAAACTAGAAGAACACGCCTTTACAAAGCAATCTTTCTTAGCACGCAATCTAGCGGTTCTTTCTTTGCACTCACCAATGGAAATTCTCATTGCTTTGAGAGACTCATTGATATCATGCTTAGGAGGAGTAGATCCAAGTTTAAGAGAATCAACATCAAGCGAAAGTCTATCAACGTTCCTAGCCAAATCATCAACTTTGAGCAAATTTTCTTCAAGCAAAGCATTAAAATTCTTTTGAGAGATCATAAATTCTTTCACACTATTCTCAAAATCACAGGGCATCTTATTAAAATTACCATAAGAATTATTGTAGGAATTTCCATAATTATTAGAGGAATTACTAGGGAACGGTTTAGAATTAAAGTTTCCTCTATAAGCATTGTTTCCAAAACTATTCCTACCAACAAAATTCACATCCATAGATTCATTATTATTCTCAATCAAAGTAGACAAAGGCATATCATTGGGATAAAAAGGAGCACTCTTAGTAGCAAATAATTTCATAAGTTCATCCATCTTTCCACTCAAAACATTGATTTATTCTATAGCATGCACTTTTTTACTAGAAGATCTTTCGGTGTGCCATTGAGAATAATTAGCCATAATATTATCAAGAAGTTTTGTAGCATATCCTAACGTGATTTCCATAAACGTGCCTCCCCCGGCCGAATCTAAAGGATTTTTAGAAGCAAAGTTCAAACCGGCATAAAATTTTTGTATGATCATCCATAAATTCAAACCATGAGTAGGGCAATTGTGAATCATCAATTTCATTCTTTCCCATGATTGGGCAACATGCTCATGATCAATTTGTTTAAAGTTCATAATATCATTCCTAAGAGTGATGATCTTAGCGGGAGGAAAATACTTAGAGATAAAAGCATCTTTGCACTTGTTCCAAGAATCAATAATATTTTTAGGCAAAGACGAAAACCAAACTTTAGTACGATCTCTAAGTGAAAACGGAAATAACTTCAATTTAACAATATCATTATCTGTATCTTTCTTCTTTTGCATATCACACAAATCAACAAAGTTATTTAGATGGGTAGCGGCATCTTCACTAGGAAGGTCGGCGAATTGATCTTTCATAACAAGATTCAGCAAAGCAGTATTGATTTCACAAGACTCAACATCATTAAGAGGAGCAATCGGAGTACTAAGGAAATCATTATTATTGGTATTGGAGAAATCACACAATTTGGTATTATCTTGCGCCATGACGACAAGTAATCCAACACACAAGCAAACAGAAAAAGGCAAGCGAAAAAGAGAGGAGAAGATTGGGAAAGAGAGGTCGAATAAAATGGCAAGGTGAAGTGTGGGAGAGGAAAACGAGAGGCAAATGGCAAATAATGTAAATGCGAGGGAGATGAGTTTGTGATGGGTACTTGGTATGTCTTGACTTGAGCAAAGACCTCCCCGGCAACGGCGCCAGAAATCCTTCTTGCTATGTCTTGAGCTTGCGTTGGTTTTCCTTGAAGAGGAAAGGGTGATGCAGCAATAGTAGCGTAAGTATTTCCCTCAGTTTTTGAGAACCAAGGTATCAATCCAGTAGGAGGCTCCTCAAAGGTCCCACGCACCTACACAAATAAACAAAGAACTCGCAACCAACGCAATAAAGTGGTTGTTAATCCCTTCACGACCACTTGCGAAAGTGAGATCTGATAGAGATAGTATGATAAGATAAATATATTTTTGGTATTTTATAATATAGATGCAAAAAGTAAAGATGCAAATAAAAATACATTGAAAGTTTATATGATAAAAGATAGACCCGGAGGCCATATGTTTCACTAGTGGCTTCTCTCAAGATAGCATAAGCATTACGGTGGGTGAACAGATTACTGTCGAGCAATTGATAGAAAAGCGAATAATTATATAGGCATCACGTCCGTGACAAGTAGACCGACTCCTGCCTGCATCTACTACTATTACTCCACACATCGACCACTATCCAGCATGCATCTAGAGTATTAAGTTCATAAGAACAGAGTAACGCATTAAGAAATATGACATGATGTAGAGGGATAAACTCAAGCAATATGATATAAACCCCATCTTTTTATCCTCGATGGCAACAATACAATACGTGCCTTGCAACCCCTGTTGTCACTGGGTAAGGACACCACAAGATTGAACCCAAAGCTAAGCACTTCTCCCATGGCAAGAAAGATCAATCTAGTAGGCCAAACCAAACTAATAATTCGAAGAGACTTGCAAAGATAACTCAATCATACATAAAAGAATTTAGAGGATATTCAAATATTTCTCATAGATAAACTTGATCATAAATCCACAATTCATCGGATCTCGACAAACACACCGCAAAAAGAGTTTACATCGAATAGATCTCCAAAAGAGAGGGGGAGAACATGGTATTGAGATCCAAAAAGGGAGAAGAAGCCATCTAGCTAATAACTATGGACCCAAAGGTCTGTGGTAAACTACTCACAACTCATCGGAGGGGCTATGGTGTTGATGTAGAAGCCCTCCGTGGTCGATTCCCCCTCCAATGGAGCACCGACGAAGGCTCCAAGATGGGATCTCACGGATACAGAAGGTTATGGCGGTGGAAATTGTTTTTCGTTGGCTCCTTGGATGTTTTCGGGGTACGTGGATATATATAGGAGGAAGAAGTACGTCGGTGGCCGCCCGAGGGGCCCAGGAGACAGGGGCGCGCCCAGAGGGGGTGGGCGCGCCCTCCTATCTCCTGGCCGCCTTGATCGCTTCTTGGCTTGCACTACAAGTCCTCTGGATCACGTTCATTCCAAAAATCACGCTCCCGGAGGTTTCATTCCATTTGGACTCCGTTTGATATTCCATTTCTTTGAAATACTGAAATAGGCAAAAAAAACAGCAATACGGGTTGGGCCTCCGGTTAGTAGGTTAGTCCCAAAAATTATATAAATGTGTAAAATAAAGCCCATAAACTTACAAAAGGGGTAATATCATGGAACAATCAAAAATTATAGATACGTTGGAGACGTATCAGCAAACACACCACAAAAGAGTATTACATCAAATAGATCACCAAGAACATCGAGGAGAACATGGTATTGAGAATCAGAGAGAGAGAAGAAGCCATCTAGCTACTAGCTATGGACCCGAAGGTCTGTGGTAAACTACTCATGCATCATGGAGAGGCAATGGTGTTGACGAAGAAGCCCTCCGTGATCTAATCCCCCTCCGGCAGGATGCTGGAAAAGGTCTCTAGATGGGATCTCGCGGGTACAGAAGGTTGCTACGGTGGAAAAGTGGTTTTGTGGCTCCCCTAGACGTTTTCAGGGTATAAGAGTATATTTAGGCGAAGGAGCTAGGTTAGGGGAGCCACGAGGGGTCCAAGAGGTAGGGGGCGCGCCCTCCTGCCTTGTGGCAGCCTCGTTGCGTCTCCGACTTCATCTCCAAGTCTTCTGGTTTCCTTTTGGTCCAAGAAAGATCATCGCAAAAGTTTCATTCCATTTGGAATCCGTTTGGTATTCCTTTTCTGTGAAACTCTAAAATAGGCAAAAAAACAGAAACTGGCACTGGGCTCTCGGTTAATAGGTTAGTCCCAAAAATAATATAAAATAGCATATAAATGCCTATTAAACATCCAAAGCAGATAATATAATAGCATGGAACAATAAAAAATTATAGATATGTTGGAGACGTATCAAGCATCCCCAAGCTTAATTCCTGCACGTCCTCGAGTAGGTAAATGATAAAAATAGATTTTTTGATGTGGAATGCTACCTAACATATTTATCCATGTAATTTTCTTTATTGTGGCATGAATTTTCAGATCCGAAAGATTCAAAACAAAATTTTAATATTGGCATAAAAACAATAATACTTCAAGTATACTAACAAAGCAATCATGTCTTCTCAAAATAACATGGAAAAAGAAAGCTATCCCTACATAATCATATAGTCTGGCTATGCTCTATCTTCATCACACAAAATATTTAAATCATGCACAACCCCGGTTTCAGCCAAGCAATTGTTTGATACATTAAAATTCTCAAACTTTTTCAACTTTCACGCAATACATGAGCGTGAGCCATGGACATAGCACTATAATTGGAATAGAATGGTGCTTGTGGAGAAGACAAAAAGGAGGAAGATAGTCTCACATCAACTAGGCATATCAACGGGCTATGGAGATGCCCATCAATAGATATCCATGTGAGTGAGTAGGGATTGCCATGCAACGGATGCACTAGAGCTATAAGTGTATGAAAGCTCAAAAAGAAACTAAGTGGGTGTGCATCCAACTTGCTTGCTCACGAAGACCTAGGGCATGTTGAGGAAGCCCATCATTGGAATATACAAGCCAAGTTCTATAATGAAAATTCCCACTATTATATGAAAGTGACAAAATAGGAGACTCTCTATCATGAATATCAAGGTGCTACTTTGAAGCACAAGTGTGGAAAAGGATAGTAACATTGCCCCCTCTCTCTTTTTCTCTCATTTTTTTATTTGGGCCTTCTCTTTTTTATGGCATTTTTTCATCCGGAGTCTCATCCTGACTTGTGGGGGAATCATAGTCTCCATCATCCTTTCCTCACATGGGACAATGCTCTAATAATGAAGATCATCACACTTTTATTTACTTACAACTCAAGAATTACGACTCAATGCTTAGAACAAAATATGACTCTATGTGAATGCCTCCGGCGGTGTACCGGGATGTGTAATGAATCAAGAGTGACATGTATGAAAGAATTATGAAAGGTGGCTTTGCCACAAATATGATGTCCACTACATGATCATGCAAAGCAATATGACAATGATGAAGCATGTCATAATAAACGGAACGGTGGAAATTTGCATGGCAATATATCTCGGAATGGCTATGGAAATGCCATAATAGTAGGTATGGTGGCTGTTTTGAGGAAGGTATACGGTGGGTGTATGGTACCGGCGAAATTTGCGCGACACAAGAGAGGCTAGCAATGGTGGAAGGGTGAGGGTACGTATAATCCATGGACTCAACATTAGTCATAAATAACTCACATACTTATTGCAAAAATCTATTAGTCATCGAAACAAAGTACTATGCACATGCTCCTAGGGGAAGGGTTAGTAGGAGTTAACCATCACGCGATCCCGACCTTCACACAAAGGATGAAAATCAATAAATAAATCATGCTCCGACTTCATCACATAATGATTCACCATACGTGCATGCTACAGGAATCACAAAATTTAACACAAGTATCTCTCAAATTCACAACTACTCCACTAGCATCACTCTAATATCACCATCTTCATATCTCAAAACAATCATAAAGAATCAAACTTCTCATAGTATTCAATGCACTTTATATGAAAGTTTTTATTATATCTGTCGGTGTCAAAACCGGTGGATCTCGGGTAGGGGGTCCCGAACTGTGCGTCTCGGCGGATGGTAACAGGAGACTAGGGACACAATGTTTTTACCCAGGTTCGGGCCCTCTCGATGGAGGTAAAACCCTACTCCCGCTTGATTAATATTGATGATATGGGTAGTACAAGAGTAGATCTACCACGAGATCAGAGAGGCTAAACCCTAGAAGCTAGCCTATGGTATGATTGTTGTTCGTCCTACGGACTAAAACCCTCCAGTTTTATAGACACTGGAGAGGGCTAGGGTTACATAGAGTCGGTTACAATGGGAGGAGATCTACATATCCGTATCGCCAAGCTTGCCTTCCACGCCAAGGAAAGTCCCATCCCAACACGGGACGAAGTCTTCAATCTTGTATCTTCATAGTCCAGGAGTCCGGCCAAAGGTTATAGTCTGGTCATCCGGACACCCCCTAATCCAGGACTCCCTTAGTAGCCCCTGAACCAGGCTTCAATGACGATGAGTCTGGCGCGCAGATTGTCTTCGGCATTGCAAGGCGGGTTCCTCCTCCGAATACTTCATAGAAGATTTTGAACACAAGGATAGTGTCCGGCTCTGCAAAATAAGTTCCACATACCACCATAGAGAGAATAATATTTGTACAAATCTAATCTGCTGACGTATTCTGCAGCGTGACATCACGCCACGGCCAAGCCTTTATTTGAATTGTTTTACTATCCCACCTTAGCGCGTTTAGCGAGGTGGTTTCCTTGGCACGTCTTGTCGAAGCAGAGATCGTGTCCCCTTATTTCGGGATTCTCATCAATACGGGCGTGGGTAACCCAACTGTGCCATTAATCATGGCGCTTGGGAGATAAGCAAGTTTTACCAGGCTGGTGGGGGCACATAGTTTCATCTGCCCATATAAGGGGATAAGGATCCACCTCTTTCGTCTACGCCTTCTTCCTCCTTCGCTTATCCATTTCCGCGCACTCGAGCTCCAGCGCCCAAGTCCGCACTTCCCACCTCAACATTCTCCAGCCATGTCCGGAGCGGGAGGCAGGTGGATGGCCTCCTCCGTCACGGAGGGGCACATCAAAAAGTTGAGGAAAGCCGGATACTTGTCCAACAACATTGCGCACCGGCTCCCAGATGAGGGGCATCTCATCCCCACCCCCAGGCCCCATGAGAGGGTGGTGTTCCTCCCTCATTTCCTTCGCGGACTAGGCTTCCCACTCCACCCATTTGTCTGGGGGCTCATGTTCTACTACGGCCTGGATTTCCACGATCTGGCCCCGAACTTCATCCTCAACATCTCGGCGTTTATCGTCGTGTGCGAGGCCTTCCTCCGCATCAAGCCCCACTTTGGCTTATGGCTGAAGACCTTCAATGTCAAGCCGAAGGTAGTGGGCGGCCAGCAAGCGGAGTGCGGAGGCGCCATGGTGGGAAAGATGCCCAACGTCATATGGCTCGAGGGCTCCTTTGTGGAAACCATCAAAGGGTGGCAATCGGGGTGGTTCTACATCACCGAGCCGCGTGACCCTGAATGGGCAGCGGCCCCCAAATTCCAATCTGGCATCCCCACACGGCTCACCTCCTGGAAAGAGAAGGGCCTGTCGTGGGGTAATTTGGGACAGCTGACTAGACTCCAAACCTGTGTCCAAAACCTGGTGGACAAGAAGGTTAAACTTGTCAACGTAGTCCAGGTCATGCTCCTCCGCCGAATTGTAATGCCCCGACGCTCCAGAAGACTTCTAGCTACTCCGAGTTTTGTCGTGTGATTTGTTTTGTTTGTGCATTCATCATGTCATCTCTTGCATTGCATCATGTCATCATGCCATCATATCATTAATTTTTAAAACTCAACTAAATAAATTGTATGGATCTTCGATCCATTTAAATCGAGGGAAGGGTGACTTCTCTTTATAACATACCCTCCCGATATTTAGGGAGATATTATAAAATATTCCATTGTTTTGGAATCACCCATGAACCCACTTGCATATTAAATCCCTTGGCCTTTTCTTCTTCAAGTTTTGGCTCTCTAACCTTGCCAATAAATTCTTTCGCCATTTTCCGGAGCTCCATAAAAAATCCGAACATTTTTGGACCTTCCTTTTATCAAGTCCTAGTTCAAACCCATTTGAATTAAATTCAAATGAGTCTGAATTTAAATCTTTCAATAATGGCCTTCTATTTTTCTTGGAACGAACATATTTTTGCGAGTCCGGGAAAATTATCCCCATGCGCAAATCGTTCCCCTAACCTCTCTTTCTTTTCTTTCTTTTCTCTGTTCTGTTTTATTATTCATTAGTGAGAGAAGAGAGCCCAGCAGCCTATCTAAGCCGGCCCAAGGCCCACCTAACCCTCCTAACCCTAGCCGCCAGAGAGCCCGATCCCCTCTCCATCGATCTCCCCTCGTTCCCCGGTGCGCCGCCACCAAGCATCACACCAGGGAGAGGATCCCACGCTCCTCCCTCATCTCCCTCAATCCCACACAGCGCCGCCGCTCCTCCCGATCCGCCTCGCGCCACCACCTCCTCGCCACACCCGCCAGCGCCCGACCCCCTCTCCCTCTCCTCGCGCACGACCCCCATCTCCCTCCGCGCGCAGCCCTCGAACCCCCCTCGCTCCACCGCGCCGGTGACCCCATCGGGGCAGCCAACTCCAGCGGCTCTCCGTCGCCTGCGCCTGTGCCCCCCCTCTGCCTCGCCTTCTCCTCCCTCGCGCCTCCGCCTCCGCCCAGCTCGCCCCGCCTTATTCCAGGATGGATCGGGTGTTCCCGCGCCTCCTCCTCGCCAAGTCTTCGTCGCCCGAGCGCTCGAGGAGAGGAGCTCCTCAAGCACCTGCGCCCGCATCAGCCGGCCTCCTTCCTCTCCTCCTCCATGGCGCCTCCTCGCCGCCCGAGACCTGCAGCCCCGTGCCTCCCTCCGTGGTCGGGTTTGAGCAGGAGCTCCCCGAGTTGGTGCTCGTCCCTCTCCTCCACGCCCCTGCCGTCCCCGCGCCCTGCTGCCTCATAGAGTGCCGCACCGTTGCCGTTCGTCTTCAATCGCGGGACCGCAGTCCTCCTCCAACCTCGTCCAGATCCGGATGGCCTCCGCCGCTCTTGCCGTTCTCCGTTGTTGCAGGACCCGCGCCGTCCTCTGCTTCCTCTACGGTGACCAGGAGCCACCTCGCCCGCGCGTCTCCTCCACCATCAGCCTGCAACGCCTGAGCGGAGCCGAGCTCCTCCCGGTCCCCATGGTGCTGCGACCCCATCACTATTCCTGCTGGCCATCGCCGAGTTACCCCAGGACCCGTGGAGTCATGCACGGGAAAACCAAGTCTGAAGACTACCGTGGACGTGTGCCTGTTGTCACCTGGATCGTCAAGTACCGTCTCCGGGATTCACCAAGTACCATGACTGCAGCCGGTGTGCATTTTTGTCAAGTCCGACTACACGTGTACGACTACATCCGAGGTGGATTTCGTCAAGTACCCCTTCGGATGCACCAAGTTCGACTACATGATGCGTCAAGTACCTCTACCGACGACCCCGGTCATCTACGAAAACGTGTACGGCTACACGACGACCCGCCAAGACCCTGAACAACTACCGCCGCCGCCGTGTACCACTACTTCCACTACCGTCGCCACATGAACAACTACTTCCCTCGACGACTCGAACCGCTCCGAAAACGCACGCTTCGAAGGTATAAGCCCCGAGATGATCAACCGTGGACCGAATGAATGTGTGTTGTATGTGATGCTTGTGTGTGCACTGCGTTCGAATTGTCGCTCTTTGCCATGCCTCCGACACGTGGGAACCCGGAATCCGGGAGCACCCCACCATCTCTAGCATGTTGCACACATCCGCACGCCTCCTTTTGCACCGGTATCTCCGTGAGCTACCGGAACCGATATGTTGCCGTGGCATCATTTTCGGATATGTTGCCGTGGCATCATTTTCGGATATGTTGCCGTGGCATCATTTTCGGATATGTTGCCGTGGCACCATTTTCGTTATCGTTGCCGTGGCACCCCTTTCGTTCCACCACGGTGACAAATGCCTCGTATCATGCTCATGTCAACATTTTCATAAAAATTGCATAAACTTGCATATGTCATCCGCATCATGATAACAACATTTAAAATGTTTAAAATTGTGTTCGCATTAAACTACTAAATGACATGGGGACTTTCCGGAATTGTTGTTTGTTGTTTCCGGCCTCATTAAAATTGCCTAGCTAGGTAGTTTTATTATGCTTCACCCCTTTTGCCATGTTTAATGAAATTTAATATTGTTGGGTACATAACCGAGAGAGAACTAAATAAGTGATGTGGTGTTTTGTCAATATGCAACTCGTTGCATATTGAGTTCCACTTAACTTGTAGTGTTGTTTTTGCATATTGCCATGCCATGCCTCTTTAAACCGGACATGCATCATATTTGGTTGTGCATCATGCCATGTTATGCTTGTGTGTTTACCATGTTGTTTGCTTCTTTCCAGTTTGCTTCTCTCGTTAGCTTCAGTTTCGTTCCGGAGTTGTGAGGATTCGTTCGACTACGTCCGCTTGTCTTCTTCATGGACTCGTTCTTCTTCCTTGCGGGATTTTAGGCAAGATGACCATTACCCTTGATATCACTTCTATCTTTGCTTGCTAGTTGCTTCGTTCTATCGCTATGCTGCGCTACCTATCACTTGTTTACCATGCCTCCCATACTGCCATGTCAGCCTCTAACCTTTTCACCCTTCCTAGCAAACCGTTGCTTGGCTATGTTACCGCTTTGCTCAGCCCCTCTTATAGCATTGTTAGTTGCAGGTGAAGTTGAAGATTGCTCCATGATGTACAGGATTATGTTGGGATATCACAATATCTCTTATTTAATTAATGCATCTATATACTTGGTAAACGGTGGAAGACTCGGCCTTATGCCTGGTGTTTTGTTCCACTCTTGCCGCCCTAGTTTCCGTCATACCGGTGTTATGTTCCTGGATTTTGCGTTCCTTACACGGTTGGGTGATTTATGGGACCCCCTTGACAGTTCGCTTTGAATAAAACTCCTCCAGCAAGGCCCAACATTGGTTTTAACATTTGCCACCTAAGCCTTTTTCCCTTGGGTTCTGCAGACTCAAGGGTCATCTTTATTTTACCCCCCCGGGCCAGTGCTCCTCCGTGTGTTGGTCCAAACTAGAGCACCGTGCGGGACCATTCCTTGGCAACTTGGATTACGTCGGTACCTGTACGCTTCGCTTATCCGGTGTGCCCTGAGAATGAGATATGTGCAGCTCCTATCGGGATTTGTCGGCACAGCGGGTGGTCTTGCTGGTCTTGTTTTACCATTGTCGAATTGTCTTGTAAACCGGGATTCCGAGTCTGATCGGGTCTTCCTGGGAGAAGGTATATCCTTCGTTGACCGTGAGAGCTTGTGATGGGCTAAGTTGGGACACCCCTGCAGGGTATATTATCTTTCGAAAGCCGTGCCCGAGGTTATGTGGCAGATGGGAATTTATTAATGTCCGGTTGTAGATAACTTGACACTTGACCTCTTTAAAACGCATCAACCGCGTGTGTAGCCGTTATGGTCTCTTTTCGGCGGAGTCCGGGAAGTGAACACGGTTTTGGGTTATGTTTGACGTAAGTAGGAGTTCAGGATCACTTCTTGATCATTGCTAGCTTCACGACCGTTCCTTTGCTTCTCTTCTCGCTCTTATTTGCGTAAGTTAGCCACCATATTTGCTTAGTCGCTGCTGCAACCTCACCACTTTACCACTTCCTACCCATAAGCTTAAATAGTCTTGATCTCGCGGGTTTTGAGATTGCTGAGTCCTCGTGACTCACCAGATACTATCACAACAGTTGCAGGTGCCTATGATACCAGTGCAGGTGATGCAACCAACCTCAGATGGGAGCTCAAAGAAGATCTTAGTTGTTGCTATGTTTTGTTTATTGTTGATCAGTAGTGGAGCCCAGTTGGGACGATCGGGGATCTAGCAGTTGGGTTATCTTCTTTTCTTTTGGCTCCGTCCGTAGTCGGACTATGTGTGTACTCTGAATGATGTATGAATTATATGTTCATTGTGTGAAGTGGCGATTGTAAGCCAACTCTTTATCCCATTCTTGTTCATTACATGGGATTGTGTGAAGATGACCCTTCTTGCGACAAAACCACAATGCGGTTATGCCTCTAAGTCGTGCTTCGACACGTGGGAGATATAGCCGCATCGTGGGTGTTACAAGTTGGTAATCAGAGCCATCCCTGACTTAGGAGCCCCCTGCTTGATTGTTTGCTGGCGTTGTTGAGTCTAGAAAAAAAATGTTTTGAGTCTTAGGATTATATATATCAGAGAGTAGGATTCTTTTTACTCCTCAGTCCCTTCGTCGCTCTGGTAAGGCCTCCTGACGTAGATGTTTTGACTTTCCTCTCCTCAAATTTCACTAAAAAAATTTTTAGGATCACGCGGGTATCTTGGAATCATTCCGATGGTTTTGTGACGAGAACATTGTTGTTGGTGCCTCCTGTCTATTATGTGGCTTTGACCCTGGGAGTTGAGCTCCGAGGTGTTGTCGTCATAATTTTATCGTTGCAGTTCTGGAATACCTGAGTTTTGCCGACATCGAAAATCTCTTTTATGCAGTTGTTGGTGAGATAACCTCAACGCCACCCAGTACTGGGGCGGGAGTTCGGGAGTATTGCCATAACTCGTATAACGGATGCTTTTCGAAGGTTGAGGTACACGATTTCCGAAGGTTTCTTGGTTATGTGTTGACGGATGGATACAGCTTGGATGTAGGTATTGTTAGTTTGGGTGAGATATATATTGCTTCCCCTGTATCCCCAACACCAGATTGCATAACCAGAAAGTTTCGGGAGTTTTATAGGTGGGAATTCAAGTAGCTCCTAGAATATCTTTTCGACAGATGCATGATATAAGATTGGGGTTCGACGTCTAGTGGTCCGTCTTTCCACGGTCGTTTTTACAGTGGTCTCGTTGTGTCTTAAAGAACCCTTGGCTATGCTGGTTCGGGGACACTTCGTATGTCATGTGCACTGCCTTGTACATGATGGTGCTGTACGATCGAGCCCGTGTGGGCCCCACCACGAAAACTTTGGACGGAATCTCTATCATATGTTTGTTCCGGCTTATTCTGCAAGCCAAATCCTTTGTTTTGTTTCCTTTGTGGTATTCGAGTTGCTTTGAAGTCAAATGTTGAATCCATACCTTCCCTAAGCGGTGTTCTCATATTGCTACGTGAATACTTAATCCTTCTTGATCATTGAGGTTGTCATGTTAATTCTTTTCCTACCGGTGCACTTCTCTTCGAGATGATCCCATCATTCTCCCCATCCGCAAGATCAATTCTAAGTTTTCTCAGCGGTGTTAGTTTCGTTCATCCCAAGTTGTCTTTGTTTCCCCACCCTCCCACCCTTAACTTCAAGGACTCAGATTTCTTAATCGGGTATCCATTTTATTGATGAGAAGTATCTCCATTCCTTTTCGTCAATGTTATTATCCGGTGATTCTCAGGAAGATACTAATGGAGCTTCAAGTTTATTATTCTTCGTTCTCTTTTCTTCTTCGGTGGATTCAATTCAAGCTTTCAGTGTTGATCATATTCCTTTCCTCGTGTCAACCGCTTTTTCATGTTTGGTGCACCTCTTAATTACTCACCTTCCTCTATTTCTTCTCCGGAGTGCTTAAGATTATCTCAGAAGATTCAAGTTTCTATTCTTAATCCTTTCAAGTTATTTCGAGGTTGTTGTCTCATTCAAGTCATTTAATTCAACCGGCGCAATCCCCCCCTTTCAATCAATCGTTCAACGGTGTTTTCCTTTTGAGTGGGCCCTAACCCACAGGTCTTTTCCCAGGATCTTACCTGACTCTTCTAATTTTCCAGGAGTCATTCCCGATTTCTTTTCAAAGTTTGACGTAAGAATGAATCTCATCAGTCAGATGTTTTCCAAGAACGATTTCAAATTATTTTTTTAGTGTTGGCTCAACCTCTTTGTTTTCCATTCTTCTGGAGTGTCTCAACAATTCATAGTGGTGTTTCCCCATTGTCATTCTCAACATTTGAAGACCAAGAAGGATTTCTCCTAAATCTTGGTCCGTTCTCTTGAAGATTTGTGGTTCTAGCTTCATGCCATCCTCTCATAATTGTTTTCGATTGTGAGAATTCTTTTCACCCATCCAGAGCAGTTCAGGAGTCTCTTCAGTTTCATTCTCCGGAGCCAATCGTCTCAGAATTATTCATTCTCAGCTTTTAGCTCTCGTTCTCAAATCTTCCGGTGCATCGTCCAAATATCCTCTAATCAGTTCACGATCTCTTCGTTCTCATGTATCTAAATCCCCTCAAGCATCTTCATTAATTTTTCCAATTCTTCCCGGTGAATTGTGCCTTTGCTACTTTCATTTTCAATTCTTACGGTGGTTCTTTCAACATTTCACTTCCTTCATTATCATATCAATTCATTCATTGTTTTCAAATCCCACCGGTGGATCGTTGAAGACCTTTCTCAAGTTGCGCTATATCTCTCTTAATCCTTTCTACGAGAATAAGTAGCATGCCAAATCCGTTGCTTGTCATCAATTTAAATTGGTGAAGGATATGCATAACATAATTCTTATTCTTGTTTCATCCAAGTGATTAATTCGTTCCTTCGGAGTTTGTTCACGAGGAATAAATTCTCAGTTCCAAGTTATTCATCTTTCTTGTCCGGAGTTCAAAGTTTACTCATTTCGTAGCTCCATCTAAATCATCGCAAGGCTTCACCTTGTGTTTTCAACTTCTCTTTCTTTCTATCATCCTTTTATTACCGGAGTTCTTCATGGAGGCTCTACATGGTGGTTCATCAAGGATTCCTTTCATCCTTCAATTGTTCTTCAAGATTTCTCTCGAAGTTAAGATCCGCCACGCTTTACTCAAAATTAAACATGGTGTTCAACACATGTTTTGTTTTGAGGCGTTCAAGCATTCTTCATCTTGCATTCCGAAGTGCAATTCTTTCTTTGTTGGAGTTATCTTGTGTCATATTTCACCTAAAGCCTTCCCTAAGGAATGTTGTATTGTGGTGCTTATCAATGATCTGAGTTTTCTCCTATCCTCTCGGCGAAAGCAGTTTTCATCTTTTCATTGATCTCAAGCAATCAATTGTTTCTGTTACTGGCGGTTGTCACCTCATAATTTTGAGATGTTTTCCATAAGCCCACTACAAGCTTATTCATTTCGTTGTTGGTTTCCAACAACTCCGCTCTAACCTTCTTGGAAGGCTGCTTTCCAAGCTCATTTGTGGCAGAAGTTGGCATTTTCTTCTCCATTATGTTATTCCAATGATCTATCTTCTATTCTTTCTTTCGGAGGCTTTGTGAGGTTGCTCTTGTTGACCCATCATCTCGTTTTGTCAAGATCATGTTATTTTCTTGCTTATCCATTTAACCCGAGTGTTGTGTCACCTCTTCAAGTTCTTTTCATCTTATCAAGTCTTGCATCTCTTTTCAACCGGAGTGCTGTCCGAATTTGATCGTCCTTGTTCCTTGTTTATCTTGTTTCAACCAGAGTGGTTCCAATTCCTTCTTGTCCATTGTACTCGTCATTCATAGCTTTGCAACATCCAAGGTTCACATGGTGTTCCTTGTTTCTATTTTCTACCGTAGTGCTCTCAATTGTGTTCAACTCCGTTGTGTTCTTTCAACTTTTCAACTTCTCAAGGTTCTTTGGTTTCACTCATTGGGCGAAGAAGCAACTTAGTTTTGCCTCCTCTCTTCCTCTTCCGTTTCTCTCCGGTGCCATCCTAGATCTCGGGACGAGATCCTCTTGTAGTGGTGGAGTGTTGTAACGTCCCGAGACCGACGCTCCAGAAGACTTCCAGCTACTCCAAGTTTTGTCGTGTGATTTGTTTTGTTTGTGCATTCATCATGTCATCTCTTGCATTGCATCATGTCATCATGCCATCATATCATTAATTTTTAAAACTCAACTAAATAAATTGTATGGATCTTCGATCCATTTAAATCGAGGGAAGGGTGACTTCTCTTTATAACATACCCTCCCGACATTTAGGGAGATATTATAAAATATTCCATTGTTTTGGAATCACCCATGAACCCACTTGCATATTAAATACCTTGGCCTTTTCTTCTTCAAGTTTTGGCTCTCTAACCTTGCCAATAAATTCTTTCGCCATTTTTCGGAGCTCCATAAAAAATCCGAACATTTTTGGACCTTCCTTTTATCAAGTCCTAGTTCAAACCCATTTGAATTAAATTCAAATGAGTTTGAATTTAAATCTTTCAATCATGGCCTTTCTATTTTTCTTGGAACGAGCATATTTTTGCGAGTCCGGGAAAATTATCCCCATGCGCAAATCTTTCCCCTAACCTCTCTTTCTTTTCTTTCTTTTCTCTGCTCTGTTTTATTATTCATTAGTGAGAGAAGAGAGCCCAACAACCTATCTAAGCCGGCCCAAGGCCCACCTAACCCTCCTAACCCTAGCCGCCAAAGTGCCCGCGGTTATGTGGCAAATGGGAATTTGTTAATGTCCGGTTGTAGATAACTTGACACTTGACCTCTTTAAAACGCATCAACCGCGTGTGTAGCCGTGATGGTCTCTTTTCGGCGGAGTCCGGGAAGTGAACACGGTTTTGGGTTATGTTTGACATAAGTAGGAGTTCAGGATCACTTCTTGATCATTGCTAGCTTCACGACCGTTCCTTTGCTTCTCTTCTCGCTCTTATTTGCGTAAGTTAGCCACCATATTTGCTTAGTCGCTGCTGCAACCTCACCACTTTACCACTTCCTACCCATAAGCTTAAATAGTCTTGATCTCGCGGGTTTTGAGATTGCTGAGTCCTCGTGACTCACTAGATACTATCACAACAGTTGCAGGTGCCGATGATACCAGTGCAGGTGATGCAACCGACCTCAAATGGGAGCTCAAAGAAGATCTTAGTTGTTGCTATGTTTTGTTTATTGTTGATCAGTAGTGGAGCCCAGTTGGGACGATCGGGGATCTAGCAGTTGGGTTATCTTCTTTTCTTTTGGCTTCGTCCGTAGTCGGACTATGTGTGTACTTTGAATGATGTATGAATTATATGTTCATTGTGTGAAGTGGCGATTGTAAGCCAACTCTTTATCCCATTCTTGTTCATTACATGGGATTGTGTGAAGATGACCCTTCTTGCGACAAAACCACAATGCGGTTATGCCTCTAAGTCGTGCTTCGACACGTGGGAGATATAGCCGCATCGTGGGTGTTACACGGATCCTCCCGTGTCAACAACGGGCTTTTACCTTGTGGGAGTTCGACCCGGCCCAGCACCAAACTTTGTCCAGGCTCTTTGACACAACACACGAGGATGCCTCGAAGGTGCTATTCAAGGGCGTCGAGGTTCCCCCTCCCATTACCGAGGATCGCGGATTCTGCGCAAAGCGCCAAGCAAGCGTAGTAAGCTTGTTTTACCCTTTACGGGATACTTGTTTTTCATAGTTTGACTCTATGCGGGATCTAAGCTCCCGTTCCTTTGACAGGACTGGCAGAAGAAGTCCGGACAGATCGACTGTCCGACTCCTTTGCCCGAAGGCCCAGCAGATGCCCGCTTGGCAAAGCTGCTGGTCCTGGCACCTTACGTGGTGCCGGAGAAGAAGGCCAAGAAGAAGGCCACGGGAACTCGAAAGAGTTCCCGGCGCCTGGTGGTGTTGGATTCATCGTCCGATGACACCGAAGCGCACTCCTCCCACGAAGACGAGGAGGAGGAAGAAGAGGCCTCTCCCCCTCCAACGGGGGGAGGAAAGAAAAGGAAGGCCGCCCCAACTAGGGGGGCCGGAGGGTCCAAGAAGGGAAAGACCCTTCCTCCGGACTACTCCAACAATGCCAACGACGGCGAAGAGGAGTGGCCATCCAGGGCCAAGCCCCTGGCAAAATCGTAAGTATCCAGATACCAGAATAACTCATGGCGTTCCTTTATTGCACAGTATCTTCTGACGCCGAATATAATCATGCAGTCCGCCCAAGGCCCGGCTCGACGCTTCATCGAGCGGCTCCCTGGATTCATTGGATGTGAATAGTCTTTCACTCCCGACTTCTACCTCCCCTCGCCCTACAGACGATGCCGATGTGGAGTCCCAAAAGGGGCCAAGCCAGGAGGAGGTGGTCCTGGAGGCACCGCAAGGCGACCTCCCGGACTCCAGGCGCAAAGGGGATGAAACCCCAAAGGGCTCTAAGTCCGGCCCTGGGCCTGACACCGCATCGGAACCTTCAGTGGTTCCGGAGTCCGGCAGGCGGCCCCCTAGTAAGAAGGGCAAGCCTACGACGCCGGTGACCTCCGTCCAACCGGAGGCACTGGATAATTTGCTGGAGGTGCTTAACGGCGCCTCCATCAACGAGGAGCCCCGCACTATTATGAGTGCGGTGATCTAGAAGGTTCAGTCTGCCAAGAGCGGGCTAACGGAAGCCTGTGCCAGCCTTCTAACAGGCTTTGAGGTATGTATTTAAGATATGTAAAAATAGTACCGCATAGACAGTAGCCCCTGATGCTCAGTTTGGTGTTCGGAAAGAAAAGCCGGACTGATGATCTAAAAAGATATACGCAGGAGTCTAACATAAGTATGTCAATATGGGAATGCAGGCTGCGCTGCTGACCTCTGCCGCATTGACCGTGGAGGTCGATGCATTGAAGCAGAGCCTCGAGCGGTCCGAGAACGAGCTCGGCCTTATCAAGAAGCAGCTCGAGGACAAGGAAGGTAAGTAGTACCTTATGTAAGTATATAAAAAGATCTGGTTGCAAATAATGACATGACCAACGTGAGTATTACAGGGGCCACAACCGAGGTGGCGACCCTGAAGGAAGCGCTGTCCAAGGCTGAAGACAATGCGGCCGTGGAGTGCACCAAGCGAGAAAAGCAAGAGGCGCGGGTGGCGGAGGTGCGGCAAGAGCTCCACGCTCTTGTGAAAAACACGAGAGTTTGGAGCTTGACTCAAAGAATCGAGAGTCCGAGCTTGCCTCGGCCCTTGAGAGCGCCAAATCTGCCAAGGCCGAAGCCCAAAAATCCCTCCAGGAAATTGAGGCGATGAAGAAGATAGCGGAGGGTAAGGCATTCTTTATGCAAAGAAAGCACGTGAAAGTGAATTACTTGTTACTTACCCGAGTCCAGAGCTCTCCAGGAGCATTCGCAGATCTGCCCCGCAGTATGTTCGACGCTACTGCATTCTACCGAGCCGAGGAAGGGAGCTCGATGGAGAAGGTGTTCTGGTCCCAGTATGTTGAGGCCGGACACCCGGTGCCCTTGAGCGACCAGCTGAAGCAGCTGGTCGAGCTCCATAAGGTAGCCGAACAGGCCATGAAGGGCCTTATAGGCCAGCTATGGCCTGGGGAGGTCATGCCTGTGAGCTACTTTGGGCTGGTGAGGCGGCCGGCGGATGCCTGTCCATGGCTTGAAATCATCAAGCGCTCCGTATGCATCGAAGGCGCCCATAGGGCCCTTGCCCATGTTAAAGTACACTGGGGCAAGATGGATGCTGAGAAGCTGGTGACAGATGGGCCACCGGAGGGGAAGGAGCATCACAAGCCCGAGTTGTATTATGAGGGCGTCCTGAAGGGTGCATGCCTTGTGGCGAATGAGTGTTCCAAGAATGTAATTTTTGAGTAAACTCGCTCGTGTTATCCTGTGCGCTGAAAACTTGTTCATATGCACTAAGCAACGCTTTTTGAATTTAAAATATTGCCTTCTGTGCGGCCGTTTATTAAATCTGAGAGATGGCGAGTCGTCGGCTTCTACCCGCATGCCACGAGTGATGGGGTGTTCGGGATAAACCTGAGCGCTCTTGTTCCCATTCTTGGGTCCTTCGAGGGAGGCGCTCAGCACAACGAACAAGGTTTTCAGACTATAATGCTTTATCATTCTCACTTAGCCATAGATTTCTATAATTTTAAATTTCGGCGCAGCCCCTAGTATTTGAAAGACCGAGTTCGGGGCACTATCCACACCTAGGCCGGACAAAGCCAGCTCCTCGCTCTAAGCGGCATAAGTCTTTAGGGTCTCGAAACCTCTCGAACAGCGACCGACTCTCGCCCTATCATGACGGTCAGTTTTAGCTTTCTCTACTGAGGTGCTTAACCCAGCTCAACCGGGGCACAATCACAGTAGTTCTCCCAGCGCTACCTTAGCCGATATAACGGAACGTAAGGTACCAAAACATAGGAGTCGGGCAAACCCAACTATTGACCCAAGACATGATTCGGAGCCGATGCATATAATGCTATAAGTTCGGGGTGCCGCACTCGTGAGAGTGTTCGGACTTCTCACACCGTATTCTGGGGTATTTAAGCCCCTGGTGTATTGGCTGTACCAAAGTGTACGGTTGCATAATGTCATAACTGAACATATTTACATAAAAATGAATGCAATAATAGACAAGAGCTATGTATTGTTTATTAAAAGGCTGTTGTGAAAGCAGAACGATACAAATAGTGCGATAAGCAAGAGATGGGATTATTTGACATGTCCCCCTATAGGGGTAAGCTGCGAGACTTTATGTAAGACAGGTATTTAGCTCGTTATAGAGACCACCTGGACATTTGACGTAGCTTGCTGCCTCCCTGGCTGTTGCATCGTGTGTTCGGCGATTGTACTGCCGGACAGGCCTTACGGAGACTGGAGTCCTGAAAGTAAGAAAAAAGAAATGATAGAATCGGGAGCCCCTAGTGCGGTTGAGCCGCATTTTGGGCATGCCATGGTTGTACCCCTCCCCTTATGCCCATGGTATTTCCAGAGCGTAATTATGTACACGTGGTACTAGTTTCACAATTTCACGAGGGCTGGGGTTGGGGCCGCACTGCTACGCTTGCTCGGAACGTGCCAGGCGGTCTTGTTGTAGGTTACTCCGGGTGCGCTTGACAGTGTCCGGACGTTTAATAGCTGGACTGGAGAATTTCCTTGAGAGGCTACTTTGTACTTACACCGCGAGGGCCGCTATATGCTCCTCCGTTCAGAGCGAGTGTTCGGTGTTTCCATTGACCGTAATGACTCCTCGAGGGCCTGGCATCTTGAGCTTGAGGTATGCGTAGTGCGGCACCGCATTGAACTTTGCAAATGCAGTTCGTCCGAGCAGGGCATGATAACCACTGCGGAACGGGACTATGTCGAAGATTAACTCCTCGCTTCGGAAATTATCCGGGGATCCGAAGACCACTTCAAGTGTAACTGAGCCTGTACATTTGGCCTCTACACTTGGTATGACGCTGAGGGAGTCCCGGACTAGGGGGTATCCGGATAGCCGGACTATTATCATCGGCCGGACTCCAAGACTATGAAGATACAAGATTGAAGACTTCGTCCCGTGTCCGGATGGGACTTTCCTTGGCGTGGAAGGCAAGCTTGGCGATACGGATATGTAGATTTCCTACCATTGTAACCGACTCTGTGTAACCCTAGCCCTCTCCGGTGTCTATATAAACCGGATGGCTTTAGTCCGTAGGACGAACAACAATCATACCATAGGCTAGCTTCTAGGGTTTAGTCTCCTTGATCTCGTGGTAGATCTACTCTTGTAATACCCACATCATCAATATCAATCAAGCAGGACGTAGGGTTTTACCTCCATCAAGAGGGCCCGAACCTGGGTAAAACATCGTGTCCCTTGTCTCCTGTTACCATCCACCTAGACGCACAGTTCGGGACCCCCTACCCGAGATCCGCCAGTTTTGACACCAACATTGGTGCTTTCATTGAGAGTTCCTCTGTGTCGTCACCGATAGGCTCGATGGCTTCTCCGATCATCAACAATGACGCAGTCCAGGGTGAGACTTTCCTCCCCGGACAGATCTTCGTATTCGGCGGCTTTGCACTGCGGGCCAATTCGCTTGGCCATCTGGAGCAGATCGAAAGCTATGCCCCTAGCCGTCAGGTCAGATTTGGAAGTTTGAACTTCACGGCTGACATCCGCGGGGACTTGATCTTCGATGGATTCGAGCCACAGCCGAGCGCGCCGCACTGTCACGACGGGCATGACTTAGCTCTTGGACATTAACCTGGAGGCCGCACAACAAGTCCGCTCCGACCTTCAATTTGGAGCCGGCTGCGCAGATCGAGAACGGGTGTCTAGACACCGCCTCCGGGGCTGCAACCTCTACGGTGATAGAGCCGAACACTGACCTTGTCCCTCATGAAGCTCGTGACTCCGAGGTGCCGGAGTCCTCGCCGGACTCCGAACCTCCCGCGCACCCTCCAATCGAATCCGATTGGGCGCCGGTCATGGAGTTCACCGCTGTGGACATCTTTCAACACTCACCTTTTGGCAACATCTTAAGTTCGCTAAAATATCTCCCGTTATCAGGAGAGCCCTGGCCGGACTGTGGTCAGGACGGTTGGGACGCGGACGACGAAGAAATTCAAAGCCCACCCACCACCCACTTAGTAGCCACTGTCGACGATCTAACCGACATGCTAGACTACGACTCCGAAGACATCGACGGTATGGACGACGATGCCGGAGACGACCAAGAACCAGCGCCTACTGGGCACTGGAAAGCCACCTCATCATATGACATATACATGGTGGATATCCCAAAGGATGGGAATGGCGAAGGAACAGCGGAGGATGACCCCTCCAAGAAACAGCCCAAGCGCTGGCGTCAGTGGCGCCGCTCTAAATCCCACCACAGCAAGAATGAAGATTCCGGCACCGGAGATAATAACACCCCAGACAGTGCCAAAGACAACCCCCTCCAGCAAGATTCAGCGTAGGAGGACGGAGACACCAGCCCTCTTGAGAAAGCAGCAGACGAAGAGGTAGAGGATCACATGCCTCCCTCCGGAGACGAGGCAAGCCTCGACGACGATGAATTTGTCGTGCCCGAGGATCCCATCGAACAAGAGCGTTTTAAACGCAGGCTTATGGCCACGGCAAACAGCCTCAAGAAAAAGCAATAGCAGCTTAGAGCTGATCAAGATCTGCTAGCCGACAAATGGACTGAATTCCTTGCGGCCGAAGAGCATGAGCTCGACCGCCCCTCCAAAAGCTACCCTAAACGCAAGCTGCTCCCCTGATTAGAGGAGGAGGCATATGAACCCGCATCACCCGCAGACAATATGGCTGACCGACCACCCCGCGGCCGCGACAGAGGGGCCTCTAGGCCCTCCGCCAGAACCGTACCCCGGCATCGCTCGAAAAGCACAAGGCCATAGGGGAATGCTCCGGACTTGCGAGATATATTGGAGAATAAGGCAAGACAATCAAGATCAATCTATGGATCGCGTGGGCGCCCCATGATACGCGATGACAACCGTCGCGCCAGACACAGTATGTCCGGCCGGGCCGAACAAAATATACAAATTTCTTTCGAACTCCGTCGTGATATCACCTAGTACAGAGGCGCCGCACACCCACTATGCTTCACAGATGAAGTAATGGATCATCAAATCCCCGAAGGGTTTAAACCCGTGAACATTGAATCTTATGATGGCACAACAGACCCCGCGGTTTGGATCGAGGACTATCTCCTTCATATCCACATGGCCCGCGGTGATGATCTCCACGCCATCAAATATCACCCACTCAAGCTTAAAGGACCAGCCCGGCATTGGCTTAACAGCTTGCCAGCAGAGTCAATTGGGAGTTGGGAAGACCTGGAAGCCGCATTCCTCTATAACTTCCAAGGCACGTGGCGACCACCAGACGCTGACGACCTAAGCCATATAATTCAGCAGCCAAACGAATCGGCCAGACAATTCTGGACACGGTTCTTAACAAAGAAAAATCAAATCGTCGATTGTCCGGATGCGGAGGCCCTCGCGGCCTTCAAACATAACATCCGCGACGAGTGGCTTGCCCGACACCTTGGACAAGAAAAGCCGAAATCCATGGCAGCCCTCACATCACTCATGACCCGCTTCTGCGCGGGTGAGGACAGCTGGCTAGCACGCAGCAACAACCTCAGTAAATTTTTTGGCAGTCCGGATATCAAAGACCGCAATGGCAGGCCGCATCGCAACAAAAACAAACGCCGCATTAACGGCGACAATAGTGAGGATACGACAATCAATGCCGGATTCAGAGGCTCCCGGTCAACGGAAAAAGCCATTCAAAAGAACTATTCCGGGTCCGTCCAATTTGGACCGAATACTCGACCGCTCGTGCCAGATACACGGCATCCCTGAAAAGCCAGCTAACCACACCAACAGGGATTGCTGGGTATTCAAGCAGGCAGGCAAGTTAATTGCCGAAAACAACGACAAGGGGCTGCATAGCGACGACGAGGAAGAGACCCGACCGCCGAAAAATAGAGGACAGAAGGGTTTCCCCACTCAAGTGCGGACGGTGAACATGATATACGCAACCCACATACCCAAAAGGGAGCGGAAGCATGCACTCAGGGATGTATACGCGATGGAGCCAGTTGCCCCAAAGTTCAATCCATGGTCCTCCTACCCAATCACTTTTGACCGAAGGGACCACCCCACCAGCATCCGCCACGGTGGATTTGCCGCATTGGTGTTAGACCCAATCGTTGATGGATTTCACCTCACCAGAGTCCTGATGGATGGCGGCAGCAGCCTGAACCTGCTTTATCAGGATACAGTGCGCAAAATGGGCATAGACCCCTCAAGGATTAAACCTACAAAGACGACCTTTAAAGGCGTCATACCAGGTGTAGAGGCCAATTGTACAGGCTCAATTACACTGGAAGTGGTATTCGGATCCCCGGATAACTTCCGAAGCGAAGAGTTAATCTTCGACATAGTTCCGTTCCGCAGCGGCTATCATGCTCTGCTCGGACGCACCGCGTTTGCAAAGTTCAACGCGGTACCGCACTATGCATACCTTAAGCTCAAGATGCCAGGCCCTCGAGGAGTCATCACGGTCAACAGAAATACTGAACGCTCTCTCCGAACGGAGGAACATACAACGGTTCTCGCGGCAGAAGTACAGTGCAGCCTCTTAAGGCAATTCTCGAGTCCGGCCGTTAAGCGACCGGACACGGGTAAACGCGCCTGGAGTAACCTACAACAAGACCACCTAGCACGTTCTGAGCATGCGTAGCAATGCGGCCCCAACCCCAGCCCCTACAAAATTCCAAGACGGGTCCTTCGCGTATATCATTACGCTTTGAAGATACCATGGGCATAGGGGGAGGGGCACGACCACGATAGGCCCAGGATGCGGCTTAACCACACCAGGGGCTCTCAAGTGTGTCGTTCTTTTTTCTTTTTTTTTTACCACAGGACCCCATTCATCAGAGGCCCTGTCCGGCAGTAGACCTGCCGAACTCACGATGCAACAGCCAGGGAAGGAGAAAGGCTACAACGAATACCCAGGTGGTCTCCATTATGAGCATTAAATCTGTTTTATACACCATTCCGCAGCCTACCCCTGGAGGGGGACATGTTTAATAGTCCCATCCCTTGCTTATCGCACCATTTGTATCGTTCTGCATTCGCAGCAGTATTTCTTGAATAAACAATGCACCTTTTTGCTTACAATTGCATTCCTTTCTTATACATATGTTCATTTATGACATGTTGCATCCGTACACTTTGGTACGGCTAAATACACCAGGGGCTTATGTTTCCCGCATCATGGTGCGATAAGTCTGAACACTTTCACAAGTGCGGCACACTGAACTTATAGCATTATATGCATCGGCTCCGAATCATGTCTTGGGTCAATAGTTGGGTTCGCCCGGCTCCCATGTTTTGGTACCTTCTGTTCCGTTGTATCGGCTAAGGTAGCACTGGGAGAACCACTACGATTGCACCCCAGTTGAGCTGGGCGAGCGCCTCAGTGGAGAAAGCTAAAACTGACCGTCATGATGAGGCGAGAGCCGGTCGCTGTTCGAGAGGTTTTTTTGAGTCCCTAAAGACTTATGCCGCTTAGAGCGAGGAACCGGCTTTGTCCGGCCCAGGCGTGGATAGCGCCCCAAATTCGGCCTTCCAAACACTAGGGGCTTCACCGAAATTTAAAATTATAGAATTCTATGGCTAAGTGAGAGTGTTCAAGCATTATAAGTCCGGTTGCCTTGTTCGTTGTGTTGAGCGCCTCCCTAGATGGACCCAAAAATGGGAACAAGAGCGCTCAAATTTATCCCAAACACCCCAGCACTCGTGGCATGGGGGCCGAAGCCGACGACTTTCCATCTCTCAGATTTGATAAACGGCCGCACAGAAGGTAATATTTTAAATTAACAAGCGTTGCTTAGCGCATATGAACAAAGTTTTCAGCGCACAGGATAACAAAATGCGAGTCTACTCAAATATTACATCTTTGGAGCACTCACCCGCAATAGTGCGGGCACCCTTCAGCACAGTCTTATAATACATCTCGGGAGTACGATACTCCTTGCCTAACGGTGGCGCATCCGTCACAAGCTTCTCAGCATCCATCTTGCCCCAGTGCACCTTTGCGCCGGCAAGGGCCCGACGGGCACCTTCAATACAGGTGGAGTGCTTGATGACTTCAACCCATGGACACGCATCCACCAGCCGCCGCACCAGGCCGAAGTAGCTCCTAGGCATGGCCTCCTTCGGCCACAGCCGAACTATGAGGCCCTTCATGGCCTGTTCGGCCACCTTGTGGAGCTCGACCAGCTGCTTCAGCTGGTCGCTAAGGGGCACCAGATGTCCGGCCTCAGCATACTGAGACCAGAAGACCTTCTCTGTCGAGCTCCCCTCCTCGGCCCGGTAGAAAGCGGCAGCATCGGACACGCAGCGAGGAAGATCTGCGAACGCTCCTGGAGAGCTCCGAATTCGGGTAAGTGACAGGTAATTCACACTCACATGCTTACTTTGCATGAAAAATGCCCTACCCACTGCTATTTTCTTCAACGCCTCAATTTCTTGGAGGGCCTTGTAGGCTTCGGCCTTAGCGGCTTTGGCACTCTCAAGAGCCGATGCAAGCTCGGACTCTCGAGTCTTCGAGTTACGCTCCAAGCTCTCATGTTTTTCCACGAGATCCTGGAGCTCTTGTTGTACCTCCGCCACCCGTGCCTCCTATTTCTCTCGTTTGGTGCGCTCCACGGCCGCATTACGTTCGGCCGCAGACACCGCCTCCTTCAGGGTCTCCACCTCGGTCGTGGCACCTGCAATACCAATGTTATCCTTGTCAATTTTTTGCAACCAAATTCTTTTCTGTAAGGTACAATCTTAATACGGTGTTATTCACCTTCCTTGTCCTCGAGCTGCTTCTTGGCACGGCCGAGCTCGTTCTCGGACCGCTCGAGGCTTTGATTCAAAGTATTGACCTCCGCAGTCAGTGCGGCTGAGGTCAGCAGCACATCCTGCAAACCCATATTGACATATTTCTTATATATGACTCCTGCGTATATCTTTTTAGATCCTCAGTCCGACTTTTCTTTCCGAATACCGAACCGAGCATCTAGGGCTACTGTCTATGCGGTACAATTCTACATATATCAAAATTCTTACCTCAAAGCCTGTTAGAAGGCTGCTGCAGGCTTTGGTCAGCCTGCACTTGGCAAGCTGAAGCTTCTGAATCACCGCACTCATGAAGGTGTGGTGTTCCTCTTCGATGGAGGCACTGTTGAGCGCCTCCAGCAAGCTATCCGGCGCCTCCGGTTGGACGGAGGCCGCTAGCGTCGCGGTCTTGCCCTTCTTACGAAGGGGCCGCCCGTCGGACTCCGGAGCCACTTCAGGATCTGGTGCGGAGTTCGGCGCAAAGTCCGGGAGGTTGCCCTGCGGCACCTCCGGGGCCTCCTCCTCCTGGCGGGTCCCTTCCCGGGATCCCACCTTGGCATCATCCGCATTACGGGGGGTGGAGGCGGTCGGAAGGGAATCCATATCCGACGCACCCAAGGACCCGCTCGACAAAGCGTGAAAATCATCCTTGGGCTGACTACAGGGTTGTATGCGGCATTAGAAAGACACTATGTGGCGAAAAGAAAAACCATGAAGTTATTCAGGAGTCCGGATACTTACGATCTCGCCAGGGGCTTGGCCCTTGGAGGCCAATCCTCGTCGTCATCACTGGCATTGGCAGAGCAGTCCGGGGGAACAGTCTTTCCCTTCTTGGACCCTTCGGCCTCCCTTGTTGGGGAAGCCTTCCTTTTCTTCCCTCCCCCCGCTGGGGGAGAGGCCTTCTTCTTCTCCTCCTCGCCTTCGTGGGAGGAGTCTGCCTCGGAGTCATCCTCCGATGACACCTGAAAACGGGAACTCTTATGAGTGCCCGTGGCCTTCTTCTTGGCCTTCTTCTCCGGCACCACGTGGGGTACCAGAGCCAGCAGCCCTGTTAAGCGGGCGTCCACTGGGTCCTCTGGCAATGGGGTCGGACAGATAGTCTATTCAGCCTTCTCCAGCCAGTCCTGTCAAAGGAGAGGGAGTTTAGATCCCGCATAGAGTCAAACTATGAAAAACAAGTGTCCCGTAACGGGCAAAATCGCTTACCCCGCCAGCCGGACGCTGCAAGCTGAATCCGCGATCTTCGGTAGCGGAAGCGGGGGCCTCGGCACCTTTAAACAGCACCCTCCAGACATCTTCGTACGTAGTGTCGAAGAGCCCGCTCAAAGTCTGGTGCTGTGCCGAATTGAACTCCCACATACTGAAGCCCTATCGTTGGCACGGGAGAATCTGGCGGATAAGCATGACCTGGACTACGTTGACAAGCTTGAGCTTCCTTTTCACTAGCTTTTTGATGCAGGCTTGGAGTCCGGTCAGCTCCTCCGAATCACCCCATGTCCGGCCGCTCTCTCTCCAGGAGGTGAGCCGTACGGGGATGCCAGATCTGAATTCGGGGGCCGCTGCCCATTCAGGGTCACGCGGCTCGGTGATGTAGAACCACCCCGATTGCCATCCCTTAATGGTTTCCACGAAAGTGCCCTCAAGCCAAGTAACGTTGGGCATCTTGCCCACCATGGCGCCTCCGCACTCCACTTGGCTGCCCTTTACCACCTTCGGCTTGATACTGAAGGTCTTGAGCCACAAGCCGAAGTGGGGCTGGATGCAGAGGAAGGCCTCACACACGATGATAAACACCGAGATATTGAGGATAAAATTCAGGGCCCGGTCATGGAAATCCAGGCCGTAGTAGAACATGAGCCCCCGGACAAAGGGATGGAGTGGGAAGCCCAGTCCGCGGAGGAAATGGGGAAGAAATACTACCCTCTCGTGGGGCCTGGGGGTGGGGATGAGCTCTCCCTCATCGGGGAGCCGGTGCGCGATGTCGCTGGACAGATATCCGGCGCTGTGCAGCTTCTGGATGTGCCCCTCCGTAACGGAGGAGGCCATCCACTTGCCTCCCGCTCCGGACATAGTTGGAGAAGGTTGAGGTGAGGTGTGCGGACTTGGGCGCTGGAGCTCGAGTTCGCGGAGATGGATAAGCCAAGGAGGAAGAAGGTGCAGGTAAAAGGGTTGGATCTTTATCCCATTATATGGGCGGACGGAAACATGCGTCCCCACTAGCCTGATAAAACTCGCTTATCTCCCAAGCGCCGCAATCAATGGCGCGGTTGGGTTACCCACGTCCGTATTGATGGGAATCCCGGAATAAGGGGAACACGATCTCTGCTTCGACAAGACGTGCCAAGGAAACCGCTTCGCTAAACACGCTGAGGTGGTACAATAAAAACGATTCGAGTAAAGGCTTGGAGGTGGTGTGACGTCACGCCACCAAAAATGTCAGCAGATTGAACTTGTGTAAATATTGTTCTCTCTACAGTGGTATGTGGAATTTATTTTGCAGAGCCAGACACTATCCTGGTGTTCACAATCTTCTATAAATTATTCGGAGAAGGAACCCGCCTTGCAATGCCGAAGACAACATGCGCGCCGGACTCATCGTCATTGAAGCCTGGTTCAGGGGCTACTGAGGGAGTCCCGGACTAGGGGGTGTCCGGATAGCCAAACTATTATCATCGGCCGTACTCCAAGACTATGAATATACAAGATTGAAGACTTCGTCCCATGTCCGGATGGGACTTTCCTTGGCGTGGAAGGCAAGCTTGGCGATACGGATATGTAGATTTCCTACCATTGTAACCGACTCTGTGTAACCCTAGCCCTCTCCGGTGTCTATATAAACCGGATGGCTTTAGTCTGTAGGACGAACAACAATCATACCATAGGCTAGCTTCAAGGGTTTAGCCTCCTTGATCTCGTGGTAGATCTACTCTTGTAATACCCACATCATCAATATCAATCAAGCAGGACGTAGGGTTTTACCTCCATCAAGAGGGCCCGAACCTGGGTAAAACATCCTGTCCCTTGTCTCCTGTTACCATCCGCCTAGACGCACAGTTCGGGACCCCCTACCCGAGATCCTCCGGTTTTGACACCAACATTCGTGCTTTCATTGAGAGTTCCTCTGTGTCGTCACCGATAGGCTCGATGGCTTCTCCGATCATCAACAACGACGTAGTCCAGGGTGAGACTTTCCTCCCCGGACAGATCTTCGTATTCGGCGGCTTTGCACTGCGGGCCAATTCGCTTGGCCATCTGGAGCGGATCGAAAGCTATGCCCCTAGCCGTCATGTCAGATTTGGAAGTTTGAACTTCACGGCTGACATCCGCGGGGACTTGATCTTCAATGGATTCGAGCCACCGCCGAGCGCGCCGCACTGTCACGACGGGCATGACTTAGCTCTGCAGCCGGACAGTAACCTGGAGGCCGCACAACAAGTCCGCTCCGACCTTCAATTTGGAGCCGGCTGCGCAGATCGAGAACGGGTGTCTAGACACCGCCTCCGGGGCTGCAACCTCTACGGCGATAGAGCCGAACACTGACTTTGTCCCTCATGAAGCTCGTGACTCCGAGGTGCCGGACTCCTCGCCGGACTCCGAACCTCCCGCGCACCCTCCAACCGAATCCGATTGGGCGCCGGGCATGGAGTTCACCGCTGTGGACATCTTTCAACACTCACCTTTTGGCAACATCTTAAGTTCGCTGAAATATCTCCCGTTATCAGGAGAGCCCTGGCCGGACTGCGGTCAGGACGGTTGGGACGCGGACGATGAAGAAATTCAAAGCCCACCCACCACCCACTTAGTTGCCACTGTCGACGATCTAACTGACATGCTAGACTACGACTCCGAAGACATCGATGGTATGGACGACGATGCCGGAGACGACCAAGAACCAGCGCCTACTAGGCACTGGAAAGCCACCTCATCATATGACATATACATGGTGGATATCCCAAAGGATGGGAATGGCGAAGGAACATCGGAGGATGACCCCTCCAAGAAACAGCCCAAGCGCCAGCGTCAGCGGCGCCGCTCTAAATCCCGCCACAGCTAGAATGAAGATTCTGGCACCAGAGATAATAATACCCCAGACAGTGCCGAAGACAACCCCCTCCAGGAAGATTCAGCGTAGGAGGACGGAGACGCCAGCCCTCATGAGAAAGCAGCAGACGAAGAGGTAGAGGATCACATGCCTCCCTCCGGAGACGAGGCAAGCCTCGACGACGATGAATTTGTCGTGCCCGAGGATCCCATCGAACAAGAGCGTTTTAAACGCAGGCTTATGGCCACGGCAAACAGCCGCAAGAAAAAGCAGCAACAGCTTAGAGCTGATCAAGATCTGCTAGCCGACAGATGGACTGAAGTCCTTGCGGCCGAAGAGCATGAGCTCGACCGCCCCTCCAAAAGCTACCCTAAACGCAAGCTGCTCCCCTGATTAGAGGAGGAGGCATATGAACCTGCATCACCCGCAGACAATACGACTGACCGACCACCCCGCGGCCGCGACAGAGAGGCCTCTAGGCCCTCCGCCAGAACCGTACCCCGGCATCGCTCGAAAAGCACAAGGCCATAGGGGAATGCTCCGGACTTGCGAGATATATTGGAGGATAAGGCAAGACAATCAAGATCGATCTATGGATCGCGTGGGCGCCCCATGATACGCGATGACAACCGTCGCGCCGGACACAGTAAGTCCGGCCGGGCCGAACAAAATATACAAAGTTCTTTCGAACTCCGTCGTGATATCGCCTAGTATAGAGGCGCCGCACACCCACTATGCTTCATAGATGAAGTAATGGATCATCAAATCCCCGAAGGGTTTAAACCCATGAACATTGAATCTTATGATGGCACAACAGACCCCGCGGTTTGGATCGAGGGCTATCTCCTTCATATCCACATGGCCCGCGGTGATGATCTCCACGCCATCGAATATCTCCCACTCAAGCTTAAAGGACCAGCCCGGCATTGGCTTAACAGCTTGCCAGCAGAGTCAATTGGGAGTTGGGAAGACCTGGAAGCCGCATTCCTTTATAACTTCCAAGGCACGTGGCGACCACCAGACGCTGACGACCTAAGCCATATAATTCAGCAGCCAAACGAATCGGCCAGACAATTCTAGACACGGTTCTTAACAAAGAAAAATCAAATCGTCGATTGTCCGGATGCGGAGGCCCTCGCGGCCTTCAAACATAACATCCGCGACGAGTGGCTTGCCCGGCACCTGGGACAAGAAAAGCCGAAATCCATGGAAGCCCTCACATCACTCATGACCCACTTCTGCGCGGGTGAGGACAGCTGGCTAGCACGCAGCAACAACCTCATTAAAAATTCTGGCAGTCCGGATATCAAAGACCGCAATGGCAGGCCGCATCGCAACAAAAACAAACGCCGCATTAACGGCGACAATAGTGAGGATACGGCAATCAATGCCGGATTCAGAGGCTCTAAACCCGGTCAACGGAAAAAGCCATTCAAAAGAACTATTCCGGATCCGTCCAATTTGGACCGAATACTCGACCGCTCGTGCCAGATACACAACACCCCCGAAAAGCCAACTAACCACACCAACAGGGACTGCTGGGTATTCAAGCAGGCAGGCAAGTTAATTGCCGAAAACAACGACAAGGGGCTGCATAGCGACAACGAGGAAGAGACCCGACCGCCGAAAAATAGAGGACAGAAGGGTTTCCCCACTCAAGTGCGGACAGTGAACATGATATACGCAACCCACATACCCAAAAGGGAGCGGAAGCGTGCACTCAGGGATGTATACGCGATGGAGCCAGTTGCCCCAAAGTTCAATCCATGGTCCTCCTACCCAATCACTTTTGACCGAAGGGACCACCCCACCAGCATCCGCCACGGCGGATTTGCCGCATTGGTGTTAGACCCAATCGTTGACGGATTTCACCTCACTAGAGTCCTAATGGACGGTGGCAGCAGCCTGAACCTGCTTTATCAGGATACAGTGCGCAAAATGGGCATAGACCCCTCAAGGATTAAACCTACAAAGACGACCTTTAAAGGCGTCATACCAGGTGTAGAGGCCAATTGTACAGGCTCAGTTACACTGGAAGTGGTATTCGGATCCCCGGATAACTTCTGAAGCGAAGAGTTAATCTTCGACATAGTTCCGTTCCGCAGCGGCTATCATGCTCTGCTCGGACGCACCGTGTTTGCAAAGTTCAACGCGGTACCACACTACGCATACCTTAAGCTCAAGATGCCAGGCCCTCGAGGAGTCATCACGGTCAACGGAAATACTGAACGCTCTCTCCGAATGGAGGAACATACAGCGGCTCTCGCGGCAGAAGTACAGTGCAGCCTCTTAAGGCAATTCTCGAGTCCGGCCGTTAAGCGACCGGACACGGGTAAACGCGCCCGGAGTAACCTACAACAAGACCACCTAGCACGTTCTGAGCACGCGTAGCAATGCGGCCCCAACCCCAGCCCCTACAAAATTCCAAGACGGGTCCTTCGCGTACATCATTATGCTCTGAAGATACCATGGGCATAGGGGGAGGGGCACGACCACGATAGGCCCAGGATGCGGCTTAACCACACCAGGGGCTCTCAAGTGTGTCGTTCTTTTTTCTTTTCTTTTTTTTACCATAGGACCCCATTCATCAGAGGCCCTGTCCGGCAGTAGACCTGCCGAACTCACGATGCAACAGCCAGGGAAGGAGAAAGGCTACGACGAATACCCAGGTGGTCTCCATTATGAGCATTAAATCTGTTTTATACACCATTCCGCAGCCTACCCCTGGAGGGGGACATGTTTAATAGTCCCATCCCTTGCTTATCGCACCATTTGTATCGTTCTGCATTCATAGCAGTATTTCTTGAATAAACAATGCACCTTTTTGCTTACAATTGCATTCCTTTCTTATACATATGTTCATTTATGACATGTTGCATCCGTACACTTTGGTACGGCTAAATACACCAGGGGCTTATGTTTCCCGCATCATGGTGCGATAAGTCTGAACACTTTCACAAGTGCGGCACCCTGAACTTATAGCATTATATGCATCGGCTCCGAATCATGTCTTGGGTCAATAGTTGGGTTCGCCCGGCTCCCATGTTTTGGTACCTTCTGTTCCGTTGTATCAGCTAAGGTAGCACTGGGAGAACCACTGCGATTGCGCCCCAGTTGAGCTGGGCGAGCGCCTCAGTGGAGAAAGCTAAAACTGACCATCATGATGAGGCGAGAGCCGGTCGCTGTTCGAGAGGTTTTTTTGAGTCCCTAAAGACTTATGCCGCTTAGAGCGAGGAACCGGCTTTGTCCGGCCCAGGCGTGGATAGCACCCCAAATTCGGCCTTCCAAACACTAGGGGCTTCGCCGAAATTTAAAATTATAGAATTCTATGGCTAAGTGAGAGTGTTCAAGCATTATAAGTCCGGTTGCCTTGTTCGTTGTGTTGAGCGCCTCCCTAGATGGACCCAAAAATGGGAACAAGAGCGCTCAAATTTATCCCGAACACCCCAGCACTCGTGGCATGGGGGCCGAAGCCGACGACTTGCCATCTCTCAGATTTGATAAACGGCCGCACAGAAGGTAATATTTTAAATTAACAAGCGTTGCTTAGCGCATATGAACAAAGTTTTCAGCGCACAGGATAACAAAATGCGAGTCTACTCAAATATTACATCTTTGGAGCACTCACCCGCAATAGTGCGGGCACCCTTCAGCACAGTCTTATAATACATCTCGGGAGTACGATACTCCTTGCCTAACGGTGGCGCGTCCGTCACAAGCTTCTCAGCATCCATCTTGCCCCAGTGCACCTTTGCGCCGGGAAGGGCCCGACAGGCACCTTCAATACAGGCGGAGTGCTTGATGACTTCAACCCATGGACACGCATCCACCAGCCGCCGCACCAGGCCGAAGTAGCTCCTAGGCATGGCCTCCTTCGGCCACAGCCGAACTATGAGGCCCTTCATGGCCTGTTCGGCCACCTTGTGGAGCTCGACCAGCTGCTTCAGCTGGTCGCTAAGGGGCACCGGATGTCCGGCCTCAGCATACTGAGACCAGAAGACCTTCTCCGTCGAGCTCCCCTCCTCGGCCCGGTAGAAAGCGGCAACATCGGACACGCTGCGAGGAAGATCTGTGAACGCTCCTAGAGAGCTCCGAATTCGGGTAAGTGACAGGTAATTCACACTCACATGCTTACTTTGCATGAAAAATGCCCTACCCGCTGCTATTTTCTTCAACGCCTCGATTTCTTGGAGGGCCTTGTAGGCTTCGGCCTTTGCGGCTTTGGCACTCTCAAGAGCCGATGCAAGCTCGGACTCTCGAGTCTTCGAGTTACGCTCCAGGCTCTCATATTATTCCACAAGATCCTGGAGCTCTTGTTGTACCTCCGCCACCCATGCCTCCTGTTTCTCTCGTTTGGTGCGCTCCACGGCGGCATTACGTTCGGCCGCAGACACCGCCTCCTTCAGGGTCGCCACCTCGGTCGTGGCACCTGCAATACCAATGTTATCCTTGTCAATTTTTTGCAACCAAATTCTTTTCTGTAAGGTACAATCTTAATACGGTGTTATTCACCTTCCTTGTCCTCGAGCTGCTTCTTGGCACGGCCGAGCTCGTTCTCGGACCGCTCGAGGCTTTGCTTCAAAGTATTGACCTCCGCAGTCAGTGCGGCCGAGGTCAGCAGCACAGCCTGCAAACCCATATTGACATATTTCTTATATATGACTCCTGCGTATATCTTTTTAGATCCTCAGTCCAACTTTTCTTTCCGAATACCGAACCGAGCATCAGGGGCTACTGTCTATGCGGTACAATTCTACATATATCAAAATTCTTACCTCAAAGCCTGTTAGAAGGCTGCTGCAGGCTTCGGTCAGCTTGCTCTTGGCGAGCTGAACCTTCTGAAACACCGCACTCATGAAGGTGTGGTGTTCCTCTTCGATGGAGGCACCGTTGAGCGCCTCCAGCAAGCTATCCGGCGCCTCCAGTTGGACAGAGGCCGCTAGCGTCGCGGTCTTGCCCTTCTTACGAAGGGGCCGCCCATCGGACTCCGGAGCCACTTCAGGTTCCGGTGCGGAGTCCAGCGCAAAGTCCGGGAGGTTGCCCTGTGGCACCTCCGGGGCCTCCTCCTCCTGGCGGGTCCCTTCTCGGGATCCCACCTTGGCATCATCCGCATTACGGGGGGGTGGAGGCGGTCGGAAGGGAATCCATATCCGACGCACCCAAGGACCCGCTCGACAAAGCGTGAAAATCATCCTTGGGCTGACTACAGGGTTGTATGCGGCATTAGAAAGACACTATGTGGCGAAAAGAAAAACCATGAAGTTATTCAGGAGTCCGGATACTTACGATCTCGCCAGGGGCTTGGCCCTTGGAGGGCAATCCTCGTCGTCATCACTGGCATTGGCAGAGAAGTCCGGGGGAATAGTCTTTCCCTTCTTGGACCCTTCGGCCTCCCTTGTTGGGGAAGCCTTCCTTTTCTTCCCTCCCCCCGCTGGGGGAGAGGCCTTCTTCTTCTCCTCCTCGCCTTCGTGGGAGGAGTCTACCTCAGAGTCATCATCCAATGACACCTAAAAACGGGAACTCTTACGAGTGCCCGTGGCCTTCTTCTTGGCCTTCTTCTTCGGCACCACGTGGGGTACCGGAGCCAGCAGCCCTGTTAAGCGGGCGTCCACTGGGTCCTCTGGCAATGGGGCCGGACAGATAGTCTGTTCAGCCTTCTCCAGCCAGTCCTGTCAAAGGAGAGGGAGTTTAGATCCCGCATAGAGTCAAACTATGAAAAACAAGTGTCCCGTAACGGGCAAAATCGCTTACCTCGCCAGCCGGACGCTGTGAGCTGAATCCGCGATCTTCGGTAGCGGAAGCGGGGGCCTCGGCACCTTTAAACAGCACCCTCCAGACATCTTCGTACGTAGTGTCGAAGAGCCCGCTCAAAGTCTGGTGCTGTGCCGAATCGAACTCCCACATACTGAAGCCATGTCGTTGGCACGGGAGAATCCGGCGGATAAGCATGACCTGGACTACGTTGACAAGCTTGAGCTTCCTTTTCACTAGCTTTTTGATGCAGGCTTGGAGTCCGGTCAGCTCCTCCGAATCACCCCATGTCCGGCCGCTCTCTCTCCAGGAGGTGAGCCATACGGGGATGCCAGATCTGAATTCGGGGGCCGCTTCCCATTCAGGGTCACACGACTCAGTGATGTAGAACCACCCCGATTGCCATCCCTTAATGGTTTCCACGAAAGTGCCCTCAAGCCAAGTAACGTTGGGCATCTTGCCCACCATGGCGCCTCCGCACTCCGCTTGGCTGCCCTTTACCACCTTCGGCTTGATACTGAAGGTCTTGAGCCACAAGCCGAAGTGGGGCTGGATGCAGAGGAAGGCCTCACACACGATGATAAACACCGAGATATTGAGGATAAAATTCGGGGCCCGGTCATGGAAATCCAGGCCGTAGTAGAACATGAGCCCCCGGACAAAGGGATGGAGTGGGAAGCCCAGTCCGCGGAGGAAATTGGGAAGAAATACTACCCTCTCGTGGGGCCTGGGGGTGGGGATGAGCTCTCCCTCGTCGGGGAGCCGGTGCGCGATGTCGCTGGATAGATATCCGGCGCTGCGCAGCTTCTGGATGTGCCCCTCCGTAACGGAGGAGGCCATCCACTTGCCTCCCGCTCCGGACATAGTTGGAGAAGGTTGAGGTGAGGTGTGCGGACTTGGGCGCTGGAGCTCGAGTTCGTGGCGATGGATAAGCCAAGGAGGAAGAAGGTGCAGGTAAAAGGGTTGGATCTTTATCCCATTATATGGGCGGACGGAAACATGCGTCCCCACCGGCCTGATAAAACTCGCTTATCTCCCAAGCGCCGCAATCAATGGCGCGGTTGGGTTACCCACGTCCATATTGATGGGAATCTCGGAATAAGGGGAACACGATCTCTGCTTCGACAAGACGTGCCAAGGAAACCGCTTCGCTAAACACGCTGAGGTGGTACAATAAAAATGATTCGAGTAAAGGCTTGGAGGTGGTGTGACATCACGCCACCAAAAATGTCAGCAGATTGAACTTGTGTAAATATTATTCTCTCTGCGGTGGTATGTGGAATTTATTTTGCAGAGCCAGACACTATCCTGGTGTTCACAATCTTTTATAAATTATTCGGAGAAGGAAGCCGCCTTGCAATGGCGAAGACAACATGCGCACCGGACTCATCGTCATTGAAGCCTGGTTCAGGGGCTACTGAGGGAGTCCCGGACTAGGGGGTGTCCGTATAGCCGGACTATTATCATCGGCCGGACTCCAAGACTATGAATATACAAGATTGAAGACTTCGTCCCATGTCCGGATGGGACTTTCCTTGGCGTGGAAGGCAAGCTTGGCGATACGGATATGTAGATTTCCTACCATTGTAACCGACTCTGTGTAACCCTAGCCCTCTCCGGTGTCTATATAAACCGGATGGCTTTAGTCTGTAGGACGAACAACAATCATACCATAGGCTAGCTTCTAGGGTTTAGCCTCCTTGATCTCGTGGGAGATCTACTCTTGTAATACCCACATCATCAATATCAATCAAGCAGGACGTAGGGTTTTACCTCCATCAAGAGGGCCCGAACCTGGGTAAAACATCGTGTCCCTTGTCTCCTGTTACCATCCGCCTAGATGCACAGTTCGGGACCCCCTACCCGAGATCCGCCGGTTTTGACACCGACACACGCCTTTAAAGGTCGTCTTTGTGGGTTTAATCCTTGAGGGATCTATGCCCATTTTTTGCATTGTATCCTGATAAAGCAAGTTCAGGCTGCTGCCGCCGTCTATAAGGACTCTAGTGAGGTGAAATCTGTCAATGATTGGGTCTAGAACCAATGCAGCGAATCCGCCATGGCGGATGCTAGTGGGGTGGTCCCTTCGATCAAAAGTGATTGGGCAGGAGGACCACGGGTTGAACTTTGGGGCGACTGGATCCAACGCATATACGTCCCTGAGTGCACGCTTCCGCTCTCTTTTGAGGATGTGGGCTGTGTATATCATGTTCACCATCCGCACTTGTGGGGGAAAGCCCTTCTGTCCCCTATTGTTCAGCGGCCGGGGCTCCTCCTCGTCATCGCTGTGCAGCCCCTTGTCTCTGTTTTCGGCACTTAGCTTGCCTGCCTGCTTGAACACCCAACAATCCCTATTGGTGTGATTGGCTGGTTTTTCAGGGGTGTCGTGTATCTGGCACGAGCGATCGAGTATTCGGTCCAAACTGGACGGGCCCGGAGTATTTCTTTTGAATGGCTTTTTCCGCTGACCGGGTTTAGAGCCTCTGAATCCGGCATTAACTGCCGTATCCTCAGCATTGTCGCTGTTAATGTGGCACTTGTGCTTGTTGAGATGTGACCTGCCATTGTTGTCCTTGGTATCCGAATTACCAGGGCTCTTGGTCATGTTATTACTACGAGCTAGCCAGCTGTCTTCTCCCGCGCAAAAGCGGGTCATGAGTGTTGTGAGGGCTGCCATGGATTTCGGCTTTTCCTGTCCTAGGTGCCGGGCAAGCCATTCATCACGGATGTTATGTTTGAAGGCAGCGAGGGCCTCTGCATCTGGACAGTCGACTATTTGATTTTTCTTGGTTAGGAACCGTGTCCAGAATTGTCTAGCCGATTCCTCTGGCTGCTGAATAATGTGGCTTAGGTCATCGACGTCTGGTGGTCACACATAGGTGCCCTGGAAACTGTCGAGGAATGCGGCTTCCAGGTCCTCCCAGCAACCAATTGACTCTGCTGGCAAGCTGTTAAGCCAATGCCGAGCTGGTCCTTTAAGCTTGAGTGGGAGGTATTTGATAGCGTGTAGATCATCACCGCGGGCCATGTGGATATGAAGGAGATAATCCTCGATCCTTACCGCAGGATCTGTTGTGCCATCGTATGATTCAATGTCTACGGGTTTAAAATCCTCGGGGATTTGATGATCCATTACTTCATCTGTGAAGCATAGTGGGTGTGCGGCGCCTCTGTACTGGGCTATATCACGACGTAGCTCAAATGAGCTTTGTCTGCTGTGTTCGGCCTGACCGTATTTGCCATATCCGACATGACGGTTATCGTCACGTGTCGTGGGGCGCCCACGCGATCCGTAGATCGATCTTGTTTGCCTTGCCTTGTCCTCCAATATGTCTCGCAGGTCTGGTGCATTTCCCCGTGCCTTGGTATTTTTTGAGCGACGCCGGGGTGCGGCTTGAGTGGATGGCCGAGAGGCCTCTCTGTCAAGGCCACGAGGTGGTCGCTCGGCCGCATCGTGCGCTGGTGATGTAGGTTTAGGTGCTTCCTCCACTAATCGGGCTAGCAGCTTGCGCTTTGGGTAGCTCTTGGAGGGGCGTTTGAGTTCGTATTCTTCGGTCGCAAGGACTTCTGTCAATCTGTCGGCTAGCGAGTCTTGGTCAGCTCTAAGCTGCTGCTGTTTTTTCTTGAGGCTGCTCGTCGTGGCCATAAGCCTGCGTTTGAAACACTCTTGTTCGACAGGATCCTCAGGCACGACAAATTCGTCATCGTCGAGGCTTGCCTCATCTTCGGAGGGAGGCATGTAATTATCGTCCTCTACCTCTCTGTCTGCCGCTCTCTCATGAGGGCTGGCTTCTCCATCCTCTTGTGCTGAATCCTGCTGGAGGGGGTTGTCTTCGGCACTGTCCAGGGTGTTATTATCTCCCGTGCCGAAATCACCGTTTTTGCTTTGGCGGGATTTAGAGTGGCGCCGCTGACGCCGACGCTTAGGCTGCTTCTTGGAGGGGTCATCCTCCGTTGTTCCATCGCCATTCCCTTCTTTTGGGGTGTCCACTATGTATATGTCGTATGATGAGGTGGCCTTCTAGTGCCCTATAGGCGCTGGTTCTTGGTCGTCTCCTGCATCGGCGTCCATACCGTCGATGTCTTCGGAGTCGAAGTCGAGCATGTCGGTTAAATCATCGACAGTGGCTACGAAGTGGGGGGTGGGTGGGCTTTGAATTTCTTCGTGGTCCGCATCCCAACCTTGCTGACCATAGTCCGGCCAGGGCTCTCCTGATAAAGATAGAGACTTTAGTGAATTCAGGATGTCGCCGAAGGGCGAGTGCTGAAAGATGTCCGCGGCGGCGAACTCCATGATTGGCGCCCAATCAGGTTCGATCGGCAGGGGCGCGGAAGGTTCGGAGTCTGGCACCTTGGAGTCACGAGCTTTGCAAAGGACAATGCTGGTGTTCGGCTCGATCGCCGTAGAGATTGTAGCCCCCGAGGCAGTGTCCAGCCACCCATCCTCGATTGGCGCAGTCGGCTCCGAGCTAAGGGTCAGAGCGGACACTAGGGCGGCCTCTTGGGCACTGTTCGGCGGTAGAGCTAGATCATGCCCATCATGACAGTGCGGCGCGCTCGGCTGTGGCTCGAACCCGTCGAAGATCAAGTCTCCGCGGATGTCAGTCATGTAGTTCAAACTTCCAAATCTGACCTGATGGCCAGGGGCGTAGCTTTCGATCTGCTCCAGATGGCCAAGCGAATTGGCCCGCAGTGCAAAGCCGCCGAACACGAAGATCTGTCCGGGGAGAAAAGTCTCACCCTGGACCGCATCGTTGTTGTTGATCGGAGGAACATCGGGCCTAAAGATGACGACACAGAGGAACTCTCAGTGAAAGCACCAATGTCGGTGTCAAAACCGGCAGATCTTGGGTAGGGGGTCCCAAACTGTGCGTCTAGGCGGATGGTAACAGGAGACTAGGGACATGATGTTTTTACCCAAGTTCGGGCCCTCTCGATGGAGGTAAAACCCTACTCCTGCTTGATTAATATTGATGATATGGGTAGTACAAGAGTAGATCTACCACGAGATCAGAGAGGCTAAACCCTAGAAGCTAGCCTATGGTATGATTGTTGTTCGTCCTACGGACTAAAACCCTCCAGTTTATATAGACACCGGAGAGGGCTAGGGTTACACAGAGTTGGTTACAATGGGAGGAGATCTACATGTCCGTATTGCCAAGCTTGCCTTCCACGCCAAGGAAAGTCCCATCCGAACACGGGACGAAGTCTTCAATTTTGTATCTTCATAGTCCAGGAGTCCGGCCAAAGGTTATAGTCCGGTCATCCGGACACCCCCTAATCCAGGACTCCCTCAATATCCCTCTTGGGTGCTAATCATATTAGGACTAGTTTTATAACCAAAGAAAATTACCATGCTGTTCTAAAAGACTCTCAAAATAATATAAGTGAAGCATGAGAGTTCAAAAATTTCTATAAAATAAATCCACCGCTGTGCTCTAAAAAGATATAAGTGAAGTACTAGAGCAATAGTGCCTAGCTCAAAAAATATAAGTGAAGCACATACAGTATTCTAATAAATCATGATTCATGCGCGTCTCTCCCAAAAGGTGCGTACAGTAAGGATGATTCTGGTAAACTAAAAAGCAAAGACTCAAATCATACAAGACGCTCCAAGAAAAACACACATCATGTGGTGAATAAAAATATAGCCTCAAGTAAAGTTACTGATAGACGAAGAGGAAAGAGGGGATGCCTTCCGGGGCATCCCCAAGCTTAGGCTTTTGGTTGTCCTTTAATATTACCTTGGGGTGCCTCGGGAATCCCCAAGCTTAGGATCTTGCCACTCCTTATTCCATAGTCCATCAAATCCTTACCCAAAACTTGAAAACTTCACAACACAAAACACAACAGAAAATATCCTGAAGTCCGTTAGTATAAGAAAATAAATAACTACTTTAAGGTATTGTTGCAAACTAATTCTTTATTTATATTGGTGTAATATCTACTGTATTCCAACTTTTCCATGGTTCATACTGTTGGAAATAAGCCCTAGAGGCAATAATAAAATGGTTATTATTATATTTCCTTGTTCATGATAATTGTCTATTGTTCATGCTATAATTGTATTAACTGGAAACCGTAATACATCTGTGAATACATAGATCACAACATGTCCCTAGTGAGCCACTAGTTGAGCTCGTTGATCAATAGATGGTTATGGTTTCCTGACCATGGACATTGGATGCCATTGATAACGGGATCACATCATTAGGAGAATGATGTGATGGACAAGACCCAATCCTAAGCATATCACAAGATCGTGTAGTTCGTTTGCTAAGAGCTTTTCTAATGTCAAGTATCATTTCCTTAGACCATGAGATTGTGCAACTCCCGGATACCGTAGGAATGCTTTGGGTGTACCAAAGGTCACAACGTAACCGGGTGGCTATAAAGGTGCACTACAGGTATCTTCAAAATAGTCTGTTGGGTTGGCACAAATCGAGACTGGGATTTGTCACTTAGTATGACGGAGAGGTATCTCTGGGCCCACTCGGTAATGCATCATCATAATGAGCTCAATGTGACTAAGGAGTTAGCCACGGGATCATGCGTTATGGAATGAGTAAAGAGACTTGCCGGTAACGAGATTGAACGAGGTATAGGGATACCGACGATCGAATCTCGGGCAAGTAACATACCGATGGACAAAGGGGATTGTATACGGGATTGATTGAATCCCCGATATTGTGGTTCATCCGATGAGATCATCGTGGAACATGTGGGAGCCAATATGGGTATCCAGATCCTGCTATTGGTTATTGACCGGAGAGGTATCTCGGTCATGTCTGCATGGTTCCCGAACCTATAGGGTCTACACACTTAAGGTTCGGTGATGCTAGAGTTGTAATGGGAATAGTATGTGGTTAACGAAGGTTGTTCGGAGTCCTGGATGAGATCCTGGACGTGACGAGGAACTCCGGAATGGTCCGGAGGTGAAGATTGATACATTGGACGAAGGGTATTGGAGTCCGAAATTATTCCGGGGGTACCGGGTGACGACCAGCGTGTCCGAAAAGGGTTTCGGAGGGCCCGACAAGCGTTGGGGGGCCTTATGGGCCAAGGGGATGGGGCACATCAGCCCACTAAGGGGCTGTGCGCCCCTCGCATCCCGTCTCACATAACCTGGAGAGGAGTTTCTAAAAAAAACATAACCTAGAGAGGTGGGGGCGCCTCCCCTAGGGCAGCCGCCCCTCCCGGCTTGGGGGGCAAATTTCCTAGGGGTGGGGGCGCCCAAACCCATCTAGGGTTTTCCCTGTGGCCGCCGCCCCTTCCCTAGGGAAACCCTAGGGTGCCCCCTCCTCCCCCCTTCCCCCTATATATTGTGAGGGAGAGAGAGGGCAGCCGCACCCCTTCTCCTGGCGCAGCCCCTCCCTCCTCCAACACCTCCTCCTCCTCCGTAGAGCTTGGCGAAGCCCTGTAGAAAATCCATAAGCTCCAGCACCGTGCCGTCGTGTCGGTGTACTAGAATAGGGGTACCCTAGTACCCCGAACTTGTGCACGGGCAGTTGCCGCACCCCGCGGCAAGGCTTGCCGGGCGAACGCCAAGATCCTCCGTGGTTCCCTTGGAGCCATTCAAGAACAAAGTATTTAAGCTCAGGAGACAAGGCCCCGGCAAGAGGAGCTTGCCGGGAAGGCCAACCAAGGCACTCCAAGGAACTTGCCGCGACGCGCCACACGCTCCGGCAAGGCAACAAGGCCCCGGCAAGAGGAGCTTGCCGGGAAGACCAACCAAGGTACCTCGAGGCCCGGTGAGCGACAAGCTTCCGGACCCGACAAGATAATAGCAGCGGCAAGGCGCTTGCCGTGGCAGGCGGCCACTCTGTGCCCACGCTCCAGCGCATCCACCAACGTGTCGCTCTGGGGGCCTCTCCAGGCGCGCGTGGCGGGAGGCTGTGCAGCCAGCGGTGCGCAGTGGCATGCGAAGCTGACAAGATCGCCATCGTGGCGAATGGTGGCGCCCCTAACGGTCCTTTTCTGCACTGTTTGGGCGACTCAGACGGGCATTTAATGCCCTTGTCCCCTGCCGTCAGGGTTAGGTAGGGTGCACTGTACAAGTAACTGTACCAACCACCTCGCTTTTTACATTTGTACCCTTCTCTGCGTTGCCACCTGTCGGTGACCCCTTTAGCGTATAAAAGGAGGCCCATGCGCAACATAGAGGGGGTTCGCGAGGTTCGACTGGTTCGGAACCCAAAAAAACACTACGCTCTCTCTCTGGAGCAAGAACACAAGATAATCAAACAAGCAGCAGTAGGAGTGTTATCTCTCCGGAGAGCTCCGAAGCTGGGTAAACTGCTCGTGTGCTTCGCCTTGATCTGCTCTTCGTGTGATCTCCGCCCCCCGCCGAACCGAAAGGGGCTCGGTCCGCCGGCCCCATAGGTGTTCGTGGATCAGTTTCCCCAACATCTTTGGCGCGCCAGGTAGGGGGCGTCGAGATTGTGTGAACCTGATCCGGCGTTCACACGAGCTAGATCTTCATTCCATTCATCAACATGCCACCGAAGAAGAAGACTTCGGCGGCAGCCGCTCCGTCCACGTCACTTCCGCCACTGTTGGAGCAAACGGGTGGTGGAATGGACGCCGGCGGAAGAATGGACGTCGATGAGGAAGGTTATGATGCTGCCAGGTCCAAGTACAAGGCTGCACAAACCTCGGCGACTGTACATGTTCCGCGCCACTCTCAGGAGGCGCAAGACCAACAGTGTCATGGCACTTGCAGTGCCATACGCATGATAGGCCAAGACCAAGCTGGTGGATCTCGGGGCGCTCAAGACCAGCATGCACGCCAGCTTGCTGGCACGAGCGGGGCACGGTCGCCTGGACGGGATACTGCTCCTTCTAACATAGTTAGAAGTCCGAGCACGTCCTGCTCCTCGTGTCGTCCGCCACTGCCACCCACCACTCCAGCAGAAGCTTTGGCGCGAGCTCAACTGCTCCTAGATTACCCTCTGACGTCATACAAGATCGACGAATGGAGGGCCACCATTCAGAGTCTCATCAGCTATGCCAACGGTGACACTCCACGGCGGCCGAGCGCGTCGCCGCCGCGGCAGGGTTGCCGGGCGCGAGCCGGTGGCGACGAAACGGGTGGAGGTGCAACTACCATGCAATCACCACCCCGAAGGCCAAGATCGCCGACTCGCCGGATCCACCTCGACAGCGACTCCACCGCATCGTCGGATCCACGAGCTCGTCGCGATCAGCGCCAAGTTCTTCATGATTGACAACAAGAATACGCTCGAACTCGCATCGAGTGCCGAAGAGAAGCGCGACGTCAATCCAACAAGCGCGCTGGGCCCTCTGTTGACATGCATGCGCCAAGGGAACCAGGCGATCTGCCGTACGCGGTAGGTTGCCCTGCGTTCACTCGTGAGCTGCGGCAAGTCCAGTGCCCCAGCATGAAGAACTTCAAGCCAGACGTACCGGAGAAGTACGACGGCAAGACGCATCCGTCGGAGTTCCTCAGCATCTACACCATTGCGGTGCAGGCTGCCGGGGGACGGGATGACAAGATCCTTGCCAACTACTTCCCGCTGGTGCTCAAGCCCAACGTCAGGTCCTGGCTCATGCACTTGCCGGACAACTCCATATCCTCTTGGGCTGATCTGTGCCATCAGTTTGTCGGCGCCTTCACAGGTGGACACAATCCTCATGGCCAGGAGAGTGATCTTCATCTGCTCGCCCAGAAGGAAGGAGAGCCCCTGCGCAAGTACATTCAGAGATTCAGCAGTGTGCAGCACAACATCCCAGACGTCCACCCTGCCGCGGTGGTCAGCGCATTCCATCAGAACGTGCGAAACCGCAGGATGCGGGAGGAAATGGCGATGTGCAAGATCAGGGACGTCAGTGAGTTATATGCACTGGCCGACAAGTGTGCACGTGCCGAGGAAGGAAGGAGACTCCCCGGAGAGAATGTAGGAGCGGGAGGATCTGACAGTGAAGATGCTGCCCCGGCAAGGAAAAACCGGCGGCGGAACAACAGGAAGAGGAAAGGCAAAGAGGTGCTAGTTGTTGAGCAGTCCGGCAACGGTGGTGGCGCCAAGAAAGCCAAAGCTGGTGACTCCGGCAAGGAGATTGCCACGGAGGTGGTGGTCGCCGACAAGCAGGACGGCACCAACAAGCAGTATTGCAAGATCCACCGCACCAAGGGCCATGATCTCCAGAGCTGCAAGAAAGTCGAGTAGCTTGTTGAGCAACAGAAAGCTGAATACGAGCGGCGCGACAAGGAGAAGGCCCAGGAAGGTGCTGGGGGATCCGACAAGAAACGTCCCGGCCGAGGAGGACGCCGCGGCGAGGCTAAGCAGCGGCAAGGAGACAGACCTCCTCGCGGCCGCGACAAGGGTGAAGATGACGACGACGATGAAGACATGTATGATGAGGAGACTGATGAGCAGGAGTTCCAGAAAGCCACAGAGGTCCTGTGCATTGACGGTGGTGCTTCTCTGCATACCTCGCACCGTCAGCTCAAGCAGTGGGTGTGGGAAGTTAATGCAGCAGAACCACTCGTCGAGTCACGCAAGCCTCTGAAATGGTCCAACATGCCTATCATCTTTGATATTGAGGACCACCCTGATCGCATAACTGCGGTCGGGTGCTTGCCGATATTGGTTTCACCAACAATCCGCAACCTCAAGGTCACTAAGATGCTAGTTGACGGCGGGGCCGGCTTGAACCTGATCTCCTCCGTGGTGCTCCAGAAACTCCAGATCCCTGACAGCGAGCTCGAAGAGACCGGTACATTTCAAGGAATCAACCCGGGAAGGAGCAAGCCGAAGGGAAAGATCACGTTGCCGGTAACATTTGGCAGTGAGCTGAACTTCAGGACTGAGAGGGTCACGTTTGATGTTGCTGACTTTCCATTACCTTACAATGGAATCCTTGGCTGTCCGGCACTCGCCAAGTTCATGGCAGCCTCTCACTATGCGTACAACGTACTCAAAATGCCAGGCCCGATAAGTGTCATCTCTGTCCCTGGCGACAAGAAGGATGCTCTTATCTGTGCCGACAAGATCTACCGGGAAGCAGCAGCCGCAGCAGAACGCAAGACACTTGCCGCTGAAGCTCCCGGGGGGAAGAAGAAGACCAAGTCCGGCAAGAGCTCTGATGCCCATGCCGGCAAGCGCACCTCTTCGGAGTGCTGCGCTACCGTCGAGGACGCACCATCGAGCTCCACCGGCAAGTGTAAGAAGGCAATGGCAGCTCCACCTGAGACCAAGAAGGTGTCCGCCAAGGAGGACGGCACTGCTGGTACCTTCACCATCAGCGCCACTCTTGACCCCAAATAGGAAAGCGCGCTCGTTGCTTTCCTGCGGGCGAATGTCGACGTGTTTGCGTGGCAACCGTCTGATATCCCCGGTGTTCCCAGGAAAGTAATTGAGCACCACCTTGCTGTCTGTCCTCATGCGCGGCCCGTCAAGCAGAAAGTCAGGAAACAGGCAGTGGAGCGCCAAGAATTCATCGCAGAAGAAATCAAGAAGTTGGAAGCAGCAGGCCTTGTCAGAGGAGTGCTCCATCCCACGTGGTTGGCCAATCCTGTTGTCGTGCGCAAGGCTAACGGAAAATGGAGGCTTTGTATTGACTTCACTGATGTTAATAAAGCTTGTCCCAAAGACCCATTTCCCTTGCCGCGCATTGACCAGATTGTTGACTCCACAGCCGGATGTGATTTGCTTTCATTTCTTGATGCATACTCAGGATACCATCAGATCTTCATGGCAGAAGAGGATGAAGAGAAAACCGCATTTATCACCCTGTGTGGCACGTACTGCTTCGTACGGATGCCTTTCGGTTTGAAGAATGCTGGTTCAACATTCGCAAGGGTAGTCCACCACGCTTTTGAGCCGCAGATGCACAGAAATGTGGAAGCCTACATGGATGTCATAGTGGTCAAGAGCAAGAACAGGGCGACCCTGATTCAAGATTTAGACGAGACATTTGCAAATTTGCGCAAGATCAACCTCAAGCTTAACCCCGAGAAGTGTGTGTTTGGAGTCCCTTCTGGCAAGCTTCTCGGGTTCTTTGTGTCTCAGCGGGGAATTGAAGCCAATCCCGACAAGATCAAGGCCATTGAGCAGATCGAAGCACCAAAGCGCGTCAAGGATATACGAAGGCTTGCCGGCTGCGTGGCTGCTCTCAGCAGGTTTATCTCTAGATCTGCTGAGCGCGCCCTGCCATTTTTCAAAATTTTGAAAAATGCAGGTCCAATAAAATGGACTCCGGAGGCGGAGGCTGCGCTGCAAGACTTGAAGAGATACCTGTCCTCCACTCCAACACTTGTCGCACCTAAGCCGCAAGAGAAGTTGCTGCTGTATATAGCGGCAACCAATCAAGTGGTTAGTGCTGCCTTAGTGGCAGAGAGGGAGGCAGATGATGAGCCAACAACCACGGCAGATGCATCCAGCGACAAGCAGGGGGCTTCGCCGACAAGCTCTGGTCCCGACAGAGATGGATCTGCGCAGGAGCATGATAAGATGCAGAAGAGAATGGTGCAGCGTCCAGTTTACTTTGTCAGTTCCCTTCTACAGGGGGCTAGATCAAGGTACTCTGGTGTGCAGAAGTTGCTTTTCGGCCTCCTCATGGCCTCGAGAAAGCTACGCCATTACTTCCAAGCACATGAGATCACAGTCGTCACTCACTTTCCGCTGAAGAGGATACTGCAAAATCCAGAAGCGACAGGCAGGATTGTCGAGTGGGCGCTGGAACTGTCAAGCTTTGACCTCAAGTTTGAGAGCACTTCAACTATCCAAAGCAGAGCATTGGCAGAGTTCATAGCAGAATGGACGCCAACACCAGATGAAGAAATTCCATAGACGAGCATCCCCGTCAAAGAGGCAAGCAAAGAGTGGCTGATGTACTTTGATGGTGCCTTCTCGCTGCAAGGCGCCGGTGCGGGCGTGCTGCTTGTCGCGCCCACCGGAGAGCACCTCAAGTACATAGTCTAGATGCACTTTCCCAAGGAGCAAGCAACCAACAATACTGCAGAGTATGAAGGATTGCTTACCGGTCTCAGAATCGCAGCAGACCTTGGGATCAAGAAGCTCATTGTCAGGGGTGACTCACAGCTTGTCGTCCGCCAAGTGAACAAGAACTACCAGAGTCCATTGATGGAAGCATATGTTGATGAAGTGAGGAAGCTAGAAGAGCACTTTGACGGCCTACAGATGGAGCATATCCCAAGAGCTCAGAATGACATTGCTGATGGCCTGTCAAAGTGCGCCGCACTAAAGTTACCTGTGGAACCAGGGATCTTTGTGCTCAAGTTGACTCAACCATCCGTAACACCATCAACTGGACAAAGCAAGAAGAGGAAGTTGGTTTCTGGTGACTACTTTCCGGCAGAGCTCCCCGAAGCCGCCGCTAAGAAAGTCCCCAAGATCAACACCAAGGATGCTGAGGGACAGTCTGCTTCGGCAAGCCTTATGGTTTGTTCCGTTGAAGCAGACGCTCCCGACAAGTTTTGCTCCGGCAAGCTTGCCGGGGAACATCAAGCTCCGGCAGGGCCGCAAGTCCTTGCCGTAGAAGCGGATGTTCCCGCAGCAGCAGATGTGCCTTTAGTCCTTGTTGTCGAGCCACAAGCTCCAGCATGGGCACAACAGATTGTCCATTTCCTTCAGACAGGAGAACTTCCCGAAGAGCAAGAAGAAGCGGAAAAAGTAGCCCGACAGTCAAGTATGTACCAGTTTGTCGATAGCATACTGTACAGAAGAAGACTCAACGGTGTGAAATTGAAGTGTATTTGCCGGGAAGATGGACAAAAGCTGTTGGCAGAGATACATAGAGGCATATGTGACCACCACATTGGCGCAAGAGCACTTGCCGGCAAAGCTTTCCGGCAAGGTTTCTTTTGGCCGACAGCCCTCCAGGATGCAACTACACAAGTAACCAAGTGTGAAGCGTGCCAGTTCCACTCCAAACAGATACACCAGCCAGCTCAAGCTCTCCAGACGATCCCTTTATCCTGGCCATTTTCGGTCTGGGGGCTCGATATCCTCGGCCCTTTCCCCCGAGCTGTCGGGGGCTTTGAGTACTTGTACGTCGCAATCGACAAGTTCACAAAGTGGCCGGAAGTGCAGCCAGTGAGGAAGGTGACAGCACAGTCAGCAGTCAAGTTCTTCAGGTCAATTGTTTGCCGTTTCGGGATCCCTAACAGGATCATCACCGACAACGGCACGCAATTCACGAGCCGCACCTTCATGCAGTACGTCCAAGACCTTGGCGCCAAGGTCTGCTTCGCTTCTGTTGCTCATCCGAGAAGCAACGGTCAAGCAGAGAGGGCAAATGCTGAAGTGCTGCGCGGGCTCAAGACCAGAACTTTCGACAGGCTACGCAAGTGCGGAAGAAACTGGATCGAGGAGCTGCCGGTGGTTCTTTGGTCGATCAGAACGATGCCAAATCGAGCCACTGGCCAGACGCCTTTCGCTCTAGTCTATGGAGCAGAGGCAGTTCTCCTCACGGAACTCGTATACGGATCGCCTCGAGTGCTCGCTTATGATGAGCTTGAGCAAGAACAGCTGCGACAAGACGACGCGCTGCTCCTTGAGGAAGATCGTCTTCAGGCTGCTATACGAGCTGCTCGATACCAGCAAGCTTTGCGCCGCTACCATAGCCGCAAAGTCAAGGCCAGAAGCTTCGAGGAAGGCGACCTTGTTCTTCGGCGCGTTCAGTCCACCAAGAATTCCAACAAGTTGACGCCGAAGTGGGAAGGCCCTTATCGGGTGAAACGAGTCACAAGGCCTGGCGCTGTCCGCCTTGAGACCGAAGATGGCATTCCGGTGAGCAACTCCTGGAACATAGAACATCTTCATAAGTTTTTCCCGTAGGGCGCGGTTGCCGGAACCCGTTCCGGCAACCACCTTTTGTACAAGTCTTGCCGCTGTTGCATGTAATCCTTTGTACAAAGCCGGGCGCAGATCCCGTGCATAAATAAAACCCCATGTGCTCCGCACAACTTGTCCATTTCATGCATTAGTTTCTTTCTTGCATGCGTTATCTGACACTTTGTGCAGCACCTACATCCGGTAAGCAATAACGAGCCGTAGGGCTCCATATCATTATTTTCTCTTCTATCTTTTTTTCTCAACAAAGGAAAAGAAGGTTCCCTCGCACACAAGTTTGCCGGGGGAAAGGAGAAGATTGTGGTATGGACCAGGCGTCGTTCAAGCAAAGTTTTGCCTTGCCGGGAAGCAAACGACAGAAAAGCTAAGTTGCCAAAGTTTGAGTAGTCAGTTTTTAAATTTTTGAGTTATCTTCCTCGAACGACCCTGCTTTGTATGGAAAACCTGTGCGCGGAGGAACCAACTCGTGGCTAGTTGCGCCCTTACTTTGTTTCGAGTCCGCTCAACAACTTAAGTGTGATGCATCTAGTCGCGACAAGGTTTCTTGTCGGAAGCAGCGCCGCCAGCAGGCTGCTGACATTCCGCACTCAGCGCTCGCGGCTCGGGTGCCTGCGCCGACAAGTTCCCTGGAAGCGTAGGGTAAAAACATACAAAGGAAGGAATCTAGTAGAGGAAATAACATAGCAATTGATAACAGAAATAAAGTTATATTACAAGATAACTTGTCACAGCTCTAACAGACTGTTTTCATAACATGATTAGCAGCGACAAGGGAAAAGAAGAAATGGGCGGCCTAGTCTACGCGATCACCCTCAACCCTCTTGATCTCGCTCACCTTGTCCACAATGGGCGTGACAAGGGCCTTGAGTGCGTCCCGATCGGCGTCTGGTGGCAAGGACTTGAGGACGTTGGTGAAGATGAGGCATGGATTGCGGAAGGCCACCTTCATCAGCACCTTCTGGAGAACCCCGACGCAGATTTTGCGCGACTCGTCGGCCAGCTGCTTTGGGATCCTCTCCCGGAGCCGCTGGAGTGCCGTCGCCACGCCCTTGAAGAATAGGCTGAGCTTGGTGCTGGGTTGGAGATTCTCGTCGGAGGGATACACGAAGTCCTCCATCCCCAGCTGCGCCAGCTCCTCGTCGATGACTGTGGCAATATTCACCAGACCCTCGGTCCAGTGCTCCACAGTATCTCTGAATGAGTTCTGGGTAACTGCGATGCTCTCCAGCAGCGCCTTGTCAACCTTGACCTTCTCCGACAAGGTCTTCTCCCGCTCCTTGGCGTCGTCCAGCGTCTGCGTCAGCGTGGCAGCTTCAACTCCAGGTCTGCATTGGAATCCTTGGCGGCACTGAGCTCCTTGCCCCTCTTAGCGAGAAGACCTTGCAGCTCACCGTGGGCGGCAGCATCCTTCTCACGCTCACGCTTGAGCGCGGCAAGCTCCTCGCCGCTCTTCCCGATGTTGGCCTCTAGCTGCGCCACCTTCTCCTCCAGCTCTTTCTTGGCGGCCTCTGTGGTTGCGGCAGCGTCCTTTGCTTCCTTGAGTGCCCCGCCAAGTGCTTGCTCACGCTCGGCGAGCTCCTCCTCGTAGCTGTCGAGGTTGGCCTTCCGCTGCACCAATTCGCCTTCTCGCGCGGACTGCTTCTCGGCGGCCAGCCTTTGTTCCTCCTCAGCTTCGGCCTTCTCGAGAAGGAAGGCCGTGCGCTCCTCGGCGAGTCGCTCCCGCTCCTGTGCCAGGGACCGGAGAGCTTCTTGATTGTGGCCCCGGAGCTCCTCCGCGCGCTTCTCCATATCAACTCCCGCCTTCGCGACAAGCGCTTCCCGGGAAGCCAGCTTGGCTTGCCGTGCGCGGTAGAGTGACAGCAGCTTCCGCAGCAGCTCCTCCTCCTCAGGCTCGCCACTACTGCTGCTGGGCACGTCGACCAACGACAGTCCAGCGGAGGCGAGCACCTCCTCATCGAAAGTTTCCCCCTCGACCGGCGCCCTGGAGCTCGACGCCCAGGGTAGCTTGATGAAGATATCATCGCCGGCCTTCAAGTAGGCGCCGGGCTGGGGCTCCTCGGAGCCCAGCTCCGCAGCAGCGGCAGAGGGATCGGCGGTCGGCGCAGTGCCTGGCGCTCCTGCGGCCTCAGGGTCGTCAGTGCGATCGCCCGACCCCTCGCCGGCTTCTGCGGCGGCAGCCTTGGCGGCCTCCTCGCCGGTGGTCTCATCAGCACCGGCCCCTTCTTCGTTGGTGGCAGCGTCATCAGTGCTGCCATGCACGCCTTCCTCGCCGGCGCCCTCTGTCTCCATTGGCTCAGCAGCAGATGGGTCTGAAGAACGAAGAAGGGAGAAAAATCAATCAAAAATCCATGAGAAGAAAATCAGAAGAAGAAGAACCCAGGGGAAAGTTTTTGGACAAGTGAATTACCTGTGCCAAGATCTGCAGTTGCGGTCTCGGCCGCCGTGGGATCGATGGTGCTGTCCCTTGCTGGAGAACTGCCCCTTGCCGGAGAGTTGTCCCTTGCCGGAGAGCGCTCCCTTGCCGGGGACTCCTCCCTTGGCGGCGTAGTCGAAGCAGATGGCACTTCGGGACCAGCTTCCGGGCGCTCCTGATATGGCTGCTCTGCTCCTACACAAATCAACAAGCAAGATATCAACAAAGGAAAAAGCACTCATGCGCGCCTGACAACAGAAAGCTTACTATGAACTTACGCTGGGGGCTGCGCTGGGGGTTGCTTTGAGGAGTGGTTGCCGGGTCCGTCAAGGTGGTCTCGGACCCACCCCCTGCTGACACGGTGGGGTCATCTTCGATGATAATCACCGCGGCCTTGGCCCTCTTCGCCGCTCTCTGGGCCAGCGTCCTGAAAAGAAAGGAGTTCAGATTGAAGCAAGTCAGATACAAGATAAAAACAGCAAGATTGAAGAACTACAAGAGCACCAAAGAAACTTACTCTTCTTCCTCCTCGTCGGAGTTGAGCGCGGAAAGATCGAAGTCCGGCTCCCCTCCGGTGCGGCGAGGTGGAGGAGTAGGATCCCTTGCCCGCTTGGCGGGGGCGGTGGCGGTGGCCCGGGAAGATCCCGCTCCAGTTGCCGCTGCTGCGTGAGGCGCTCCCGCGGCAACATTGCTTGCCGCGGTAGAGCGTGTCGCACGGCTCGGCGGCTGTTGACCCGGCTGCCACCCCGCTACGTCCGCGGCCCTGCGAAGACGCCTTCTTGGCGGGGCTGGGGGCTCCGCCTGTGGCAAGCTTTCTGAAGGCTCGGGATCTTCCTCACCGGCCTTGCTCGGCTCAGCTTCAGAGCCGGCAGGCTCTTCCTCGCCAATGAACTCCGCGCGCTCGGCGAGGTTTGCCGCCTCTGCCGCCTCCACCTCCTCCACAGTGAACCCGAACACGCCCGCGGCGGCTGCGGCCGCAACCTCTTCCGCCCTAGTGGCGATGCGCTGCAGCTCCTCGTCGGTGGTGTCACGGGTGAGGCTCTTCTGCTCGTCAGCACGGACCGGCACTTCTTCCAAGTTATCGAAGAACGCTTGCATGACGTCATCCGCAGGTTCTTGCCAATTTGGAACGATTCCGTGTGAATCGCACAACGGCATCATGGCACGGATCCGGTCAAGCGAAGAATTATTGCACAATGGAACGACGCCCCTCGCCAGCGTGAATGGGTGCTGGGGATCGCGTTTGAACAACTCCAGGAGCATTGCATCCAGCTCCAAGACGGTGAAGTTGTAGTTGAGGCCCGGCCGTAGCCTCATGATGTCCGCCGAGTTCTTGAATTCCCAGGCGGGCCTCCCCCTCTCCTGCAGGGGGGCGATGCAGCGGCGGAGGAAATCTGCGCTACAGCGCCTACAGTGAGCCCGGCAAGCCTGAGGCGAAGGATCCTAGTAATGGCGATCTTCAGCCTCTCGTCTTCCGGGGCCACGTTGCTCCAGTCATTGCCGCGCACTATTGGTGCTTGGCGCACGGCGGTGAAGGGCTACGGATTCTCCTCGACGATCCAGCACCACTCCGCTCGCCACTCCTCCCACTTGCTGCGGAGCTCACCCTCCAAGTACGCCTCCTTCTTGCCGACTCTCGAGATCCAGGCGATCCTTTCGGCAAGCGGCTCTCCTCTCTCTACCCGAGGCATGAAGAAGTGGTGGAAAAGGGCAACATTGGGGTGGACTCTGACAAAGTTTTCGCACAAATGTGCGAAAACTGCCATGGTCAGAACGACGTTGGGGGTGAAATCAAGGAGGCGGAGGCCGTAGGTGTTCATGAAGGGCAGAGCCCGCAATAGAAGAACAGCGCGAAGAATGGGTACCCGTTTGGAGCCAGTTCCGAAGCAGCGGCCGGGAGTACCCTCGTGCGCGGATGCGCCCGCGTCTCCGTCGCCCAAAAGAGGTAGAAGTACTCCCTCAGCTCCTTCGCGCCGAGCTGGGGGGAGAAGATCGCCCGCTCCTTCCGCAGCGCCACGAGCCGCTGCGCCTCGGACGACTTCACGCCCTTTCCCTTGTCGGCTTTCGGAGCCATGGCGGAGGTGGTGGGGGAGGTCGACGGCGTTGGTGATGCTGGTGGCAATGGGGGCGGAGCGCTGCTCTCTCGGCTTCGAGAAGAAGGGGGGAGCGGCGGAGGTTCGTGAAGATGGAGTAGTAGCAACCATCGAGGGGGAACAAACTGCCCCTGCTTCCTCTGCTTATAAAGAGGGACGGGGCGGACGTTTCGCCCTTCCGAATAAAGAACCACCCACGATCTCTCCCACGACGCCGCATTCGACGCGTGCCGTTAGGGGAGAGCGCGGTGGATACGGAGCAAGATTCGGCGTGGCCCAGTCCGCGTGTGCCCGTGCCCTGTCTTGGGCCTGGCCCAACAGCGCTCGGCACCATGTCTGGCCCAGGCCCGGGGGCTCCTGTCGGTGTACTAGAATAGGGGTACCCCAGTACCCCGAACTTGTGCACGGGCAGTTGCAGCACCCCGCGGCAAGGCTTGCCAGGCGAACGCCAAGATCCTCCGTGGTTCCCTTGGAGCCATTCAAGAACAAAGTATTTAAGCTCAGGAGACAAGGCCCCGGCAAGAGGAGCTTGCCGGGAAGGCCAACCAAGGCACTCCAAGGAACTTGCCGCGACGCGCCACACGCTCCGGCAAGGCAACAAGGCCCCGGCAAGAGGAGCTTGCCGGGAAGACCAACCAAGGTACCTCAAGGCCCGGTGAGCGACAAGCTTCCGGACCCGACAAGATAACAGCAGCGGCAAGGCGCTTGCCGCGGCAGGCGGCCACTCTGTGCCCATGCTCCAGCGCATCCACCAACGTGTCGCTCTGGGGGCCTCTCCAGGCGCGCGTGGCGGGAGGCTGTGCAGCCAGCGGTGCGCAGTGGCATGTGAAGCTGACAAGATCGCCATCGTGGTGAACGGTGGCGCCCCTAACGGTCCTTTTCTGCACTGTTTGGGCGACTCAGACGGGCATTTAATGCCCTTGTCCCCTGCCGTCAGGGTTAGGTAGGGTGCACTGTACAAGTAACTGTACCAACCACCTTGCATTTTACATTTGTACCCTTCTCTGCGTTGCCACCTGTCGGTGACCCCTTTAGCGTATAAAAGGAGGCCCATGCGCAACGTAGAGGGGGTTCGCGAGGTTCGACTGGTTCGGAACCCAGAAAAACACTACGCTCTCTCTCTGGAGCAAGAACACAAGATAATCAAACAAGCAGCAGTAGGAGTGTTATCTCTCCGGAGAGCTCCGAAGCTGGGTAAACTGCTCGTGTGCTTCGCCTCGATCTGCTCTTCGTGTGATCTCCGCCCCCCGCCGAACCGAAAGGGGCTCGGTCCGCCGGCCCCATAGGTGTTCGTGGATCAGTTTCCCCGACACGTCGTGCTGCCGGAGCTCTCCCTCAACTTCTCCTCTCCCCTTGATGGATCAAGAAGGAGGAGAAGTCCCCGGGATGTATGTGTGTTGAACGCGGAGGCGCCGTCCATTCGGCGCTAGATTGGATCTTCTGCGATTTGAATCGCCGCGAGTACGACTCCATCATCTGCATTCTTGTAACGCTTCCGTTTCGCAATCTTCAAGAGGTATGAAGATGCACTCCCTCTCTCTCGTTGCTAGCATCTCCTAGATTGATCTTGGTGACACGTAGGATTTTTTTTAATTATTGCTACGTTCCCCAACAGTGGCATCATGAGCTAGGTCTATGTGTAGATTCTATGCACGAGTAGAACACAAGTAGTTGTGGGCGATGGTTTGTTCAATTTGCTTACCGTTACTAGCCTTATCTTGGTTCGGCGGCATTGTGGGATGAAGCGGCCCGGACCAACCTTACACGTACGCTTATGTGAGACAGGTTCCACCGACTGACATGCACTTGTTGCATAAGGTGGCTAGCAGATGTCTGTCTCTCCCACTTTAGTCGGATCGGATTCGATGAAAAGGGTCCTTATGAAGGGTGAATAGCAATTGGCATATCACAGTTGTGGCTTTTGCGTAGGTAAGAAACATTCTTGCTAGAAACCCATAGCAGCCACGTAAAACATGCAACAACAATTAGAGGACGTCTAACTTGTTTTTGCAGGGTATGCTATGTGATGTGATATGGCCAAAAGGATGTGATGAATGATATATGCGATGTATGAGATTGATCATGTTCTTGTAATAGGAATCACGACTTGCATGTCGATGAGTATGACAACCGGCAGGAGCCATAGGAGTTGTCTTAATTTATTCTATGACTTGCATGTCAATGAGAACACCATGTAATTACTTTACTTTATTGCTAACCATTAGCCATAGTAGTAGAAGTAATAGTTGGTGAGACAATTTCATCAAGACATGATGATGGAGATCATGATGATGGAGATCATGGTGTCATGCCGGTGACGAAGGTGATCATGCCGTGCCTCAAAGATGGAGATCAAAGGTGCAAGATGATATTGGCCATATCATGTCACTTTATGATTTGCATGTGATATTTGTCATGTTTACATCTTATTTGCTTAGAACGACGGTAGCATAAATAAGATGATCCCTCACTAAAAATTTCAAGAAAGTTTTCCCCCTAACTGTGCACTGTTGCGAAAGTTCATTGTTTCGAAACACCACGTGATGATTGGGTGTGATAGATTCTAATGTTCGCATACAACAGGTGTAAGCCAGATCTACACATTCAAAACACTTAGGTTGACTTGACGAGCCTAGCATGTACAGACATGGCCTTGGAACACGAGAGACCAAAAGGTCGAACATGAGTCGTATGGTAGATACGATCAATATGGAAATGTTCACCGATGATGACTAGTCCGTCTCACGTGATGATCGAACACAACCTAGTTGACTCGGATCATGTATCACTTAGATGACTAGAGGGATGTCTATCTGAGTGGGAGTTCATTAAATAATTTGGTTAGATGAACTTAATTATCATGAACACAGTCAAAAGGTCTTTGCAAATTATGTCGTAACTTACTATTTAGTTCTACTGTTTAAGATATGTTCCTAGAGAAAATTTAGTTGAAAGTTGACCGTAGCAATTATGCGGACTGGGTCCATATACTGAGGATTGTCCTCATTGATGCGCAGAAGGATTATGTCCTTAATGCACTGCTCGGTGTGCTGAACCTCGAGCGTCATCTGTGGATGTTGTGAACATCTGACATACACGTTTTGATGACTATGTGATAGTTCAGTGCGTGATGCTAAATGGTTTAGAATTGAGGCGTCAAATACGTTTTTGAAACATCGCAGAACATATGAGATGTTCCAAGAACTGAAATTGGGATTTCAGGCTCGCGCCCATGTCAAGAGGTATGAGACCTCCGACAAGTTTCTTAGCCTGCAAACTAAGGGAGAAAAGCTCAATTGTTGAGCATGTGCTCAGATTGTCTGAGTACTACAATCGCTTGAATCGAGTGGGAGTTAATCTTCCAGATGCGATAGTGATGGTTCTCCAAAGTCACTGCCACCAAGCTACTAGAGCTTCATGATGAACTATAACATATCAGGGATAGATGATCCTTGAGCTATTCGCGACGTTTGACACCGCGAAAGTAGAAATCCAGTAGGAGCATCAATTGTTGATGGTTAGTAAAACCACTAGTTTCAAGAAGGGCAAGGGCAAGAAGGGATACTTCATGAAACAGCAAGTCAGTTGCTGCTCTGATGAAGAAACCCAAGGTAGAACCCAAACCCGAGACTAAGTGCTTCTATAATGAGGGGAACCGTCATTGAAGCAGAACTACACTAGATACTTGGTAGATGAGAAGGCTGGCAAGGTCGACAGAAGTATATTGGATATACATTATATTAATGTGTACTTTACTAGTACTCCTAGTAGCACTAGGGTATTAGATACCGGTTCGATTGCTAAGTGTTAGTAACTCGAAATAAAAGCTACAGAACAAATGGAGACTAGCTAAAGGTGAGATGACGATATGTGTTGGAAGTGTTTCTAAGGTTGATGTGATCAAACATCGCAAGCTCCCTCTACCATCGGGATTGGTGTCAAACCTAAATAATTGTTATTTGGTGTTTGCGTTGAGCATAGACATGATTGGATTATGTTTATCACAATACAGTTATTCATTTAAGGAGAATAATGGTTACTCTGTTTATTTGAATAATATCTTCAATGGTCTTGCACCTAAAATGAATGGTTTATTGAATCTCGATCATAGTGATACACATGTTCATGCCAAAAGATATAAGATAGTAATGATAGTACCACCTACTTGTGGCACTGCCATTTGAGTCATATTGGTATAAAACGCATGAAGAAGCTCCATGTTGATGGATCTTTGGACTCATTTTTGAAAAGTTTGAGACATGCGAACCATGTCTATTCGTGTATACTCATGAAGAAACTCCATGCAGATGGATCGTTTGGACTCACTTGATTTTGAATCACTTGAGACATGCAAATCATACCAGATGGGCAAGATGACTGAAAGACCTCATTTTCAGTTAGATGGAACAAGAAAGCAACTTGTTGGGAGTAATACATTTTGATGTGTGCAGTCCAATGAGTGCTGAGGCACACAGTGGATATCGTTATTTTTTTACTTCACAGATGATTTGAGTAGATGCTGAGTATATTAACTTGATGAAACACAAGTCTGAATTATTGAAAGGTTCAAGTAATTTCAGAGTGAAGTTGAAGATCTTCATGACAAGAGGATAAAATGTCTATGATACGATCATAGAGATGAATATCTGAGTTGCGCGTTTGGTACACAATTAAGACATTGTGGAAATTGTTTCACAACTAATACCGCCTGGAACACCATAGTGTGATGGTGTGTCCGAGCATCATAGTTGCACCCTATTGGATATGGTGCATACCATGATGTCTCTTATCGAATTACCACTATCATTTATGGGTTAGGCATTAGAGACAACCGCATTCACTTTAAATAGGGCACCACGTAATTTCGATGAGATGACACTGTTTGAACTATGGTTTAGAGAAACCTAAGTTGTCGTTTCTTAAAAGTTTGGGGCTGCGACGCTTATGTGAAAAAGTTTTAGCCTGATAAGCTCGAACCCAAATTGGATAAATGCATCTTCATAGGACACCCAAAACAGATGGGTATACCTCCTATCTCAGATCCGGGAGCATGAGTGATTGTTTCTAAAAACGGGTCCTTTCTCGAGGAAAAGTTTTTCTTGAAAGAATTGAGTGGGAGGAAGATAGAACTTGATAAGGTTGTCGAGCCTTCACTTCAACCAGAGAGTAGCGCGGCACAGAAAGATGTTTCTGTGGCACCTATGTTAGTTGAAGAGGAAGCTAATGATGATGATCATGAAGCTTCAGATCAAGTTACTGTCGAACCTCGTAGGTCGAGAAGGGTACGTACAACTTCTGAGTGGTACAGTAATCCGGTCTTAGAGGTCACGTTGTTGGACAACAATGAACCTATGAGCTATGGAGAAGCGATGGTGGGCCCGGATTCCGACAAATAGCTCAAGGCCATAAAATCCGAGAGAGGATCCATGTATGAAAACAAAGTGCAGACTTTGGAAGAACTACTTGATGGTCGTAAGGCTGTTGGGTACAGATGGATTTTAAAAGGGAAGACAGACAATGATGGTATGTGTCACCATTAAGAAATCTCTACTTGCCACTAAGATGTTTTCTGACAAGTTCAAGGAGTTGACTACGATGAGACTTTCTCACTCGTAGCGATGCTAAGAGTCTATTGGAATTATATTAGCAGTTACTGCATTATTTATGAAATCTTGCAGATAGGATGTCAAAACATTGTTTCCTCGACAATTTTCTTGAGGAAAGGTTGTATGTGATACGACTAGAAGGTTTTGTCAATCCTAAAAGATGCTAACAAGTATATAAAGCTCCAGTGATCCTTCTAAGGACTGGAGTAAGCATCTCTGAGTTGGAACGCTTTGATGAGATGATCAAGGATTTTGGGTTTATACAAAGTTTATGAGAAACTTGTACTTTCCAAAGAAGTGAGTGGGAGCACTGTAGAATTTCTGATGAGTATATGTTGTTGACATATTGTTGATCAGAAATGATGTAGTATTTCCGGAAAGCATATAGGGTTATTTGAGAAGTGTTTTTCAATGGAAAACCTGGATTAAGCTACTTGAACATTGAGCATCAAGATCTATAAGGATAGATAAAAAATGCTTAATACTACTTTCAAATGAATACATACCGTGACAAGATTTTGAAGGAGTTCAAAATAGATTGGAAAAGAAGGAGTTCTTGGCTGTGTTATAAGGTGTGAGTATTGAGTAAGACTCAAGACCTGACCACGGCAGAAGAGAGAGAAAGGACGAAGGTTGTCCCCTATGATTTAGACGTAGGCTCTACAGTATGCTGTGTTGTGTACCGCACCTAAAGTGTGCCTTGCCATGAGTAAGTCAAGGGGTACAAGAGTGATCCAGGAATGGATCACATGACAGCGGTCAAAGTTATCCTTAGTAACTAGTCGACTAAGGAATATTCTCGATTATGGAGGTGGTAAAAGAGTTCGTCGTAAAGGGTTATGTCGACGCAAACTTTGACACTAATCCAGATGACTCTGAGTAGTAAACCGGATTCGTATGGTAGAGCAGTTATTTGGAATAGTTCCAAATAGCACGTGGTAGCTGCATCTACAAGATGACGTAGAGATTTGTAAAGCACACACGGATCTGAAAGGTTCAAACCCGTTGACTAATAACCTCTCTCACAAGCAAGACATGATCAAACCCCATGGGTGTTGGATTCATTACAATCACATAGTGATGTGAAGTGGATTATTGATTCTAGTGCAAGTGGGAGACTGTTGGAAATATGCCCTAGAGGCAATAATAAAATGGTTATTATTATATTTCCTTGTTCATGATAATTGCCTATTGTTCATGCTATAATTGTATTAACTGGAAACCGTAATACATGTGTGAATACATAAATCACAACATGTCCCTAGTGAGCCTCTAGTTGACTAGCTCGTTGATCAATAGATGGTTATGGTTTCCTGACCATGGAGATTGGATGTCATTGATAACGGGATCACATCATTAGGAGAATGATGTGATGGACAAGATCCAATCCTAAGCATAGCACAAGATCGTGCAGTTCGTTTGCTAAGAGCTTTTCTAATGTCAAGTATCATTTCCTTAGACCATGAGATTGTGCAACTCCCGGATACCGTAGGAATGCTTTGGGTGTACCAAATGTCACAACGTAACTGGGTGGATATAAAGGTGCACTACAGGTATCTCCGAAAGTGTCTGTTGGGTTGGCACGAATCGAGACTGGGATTTGTCACTCCGTATGACAGAGAGGTATCTCTGGGCGCACTCAGTAATGCATCGTCATAACGAGCTCAATGTGACTAAGGAGTTAGCCACAGTGTTGGGGATATAACTACTGAGTATAAACCGCCCAGGAGGGGCCGAGTTATGCTCACAAGGAGTCATCCATATTGAAGCCCATGAAGACAAGGAGTATGGCGCTTTACTATAGAGACTTAGAGGCCCAGAGCCCAAGGACGGATTAGGGCCCATAGACATAAACCTCCATGATATATGTAACTTGTGTTGTAAGATTGGGAAAGGTAGAAATTGAGCCGGACACATGTATGAGCCGGCCTCGGGATTCTGTAAACCGCCGGGCGTCAACCTGTGTATATAACGGGACGACCCGGCGGCGGTTCAGGGACAAGAAACAACAACTCGAGAGATAGGTAAAGCGGATTCGCTCCCTGCTCATCGAGACCCCATCAATTCCACCACAACTAGATCGTAGGCTTTTACCTTCACCGCAAGGGGCCGAACCAATATAAACTCCCCGTGTCGTTTGTCCGGTTTAACCCCTTTAAGCTAATCTCGTTGCGACGGCTCCACGACTAAGTCCTCTCACTAGGACATCTGATGTGGTAATTCCACGACAGTTGGCGCCCACCGTGGGGCTATCGCACGATGGTTTCAAGTTCTTGAAGGGAAACTTTGAAGGACTCGAGGGATACGTAGTTGGCCGGATGACCAAGAGTCGTCATGGCAAGCTCTACATCGACGATGCAGGCTGGGGCCCCGACGCTAGCTCAATCGAGTATGGGTACCGGGTCCCCTTTGGAGGAATTCACGTCTTCATCGACAAGATCGGTGAACCGGGCCCTGAGCCCGACATCTGCACCGACCTCGTCGAGACGGCTCAGCGTGCAAGTCCTGCCCGGGTACAACCTGCCATGAAGCATGCGTTCGTAGGATTCATCCATGGTGCCGAGTCTGAACCAGTGTCCGATGGTGAGATGGTCGTTTATTCTGATGGCGAATCATCCACCGGTGAGACCGAGTCACTATACCAACTGCAAGATGGCTGATTTGGGGGCTGTTCCGATGGCGATAGTATTCCGGACCCCCTTGAACCGCCGAACCGGGTTGCGATCTTCATGGCCGGTATGCAGCCCACGTTGCAATCTTCAACTGCAGTAGCAATGATTTCCGGATCGGCAACTAGGGCAGGAGGCCCCACGCGCCGGCCGACTCAAGTTCTGTCTAGTTTATTGGACGCCTGGACGATGCTGTTGACCACAGAGGTTACTCGGAGACTCAAGATCAGCATAACGCAGAGGTCACAAAGCTGCGAGATCAGATAGCTCAGGCCAAGGAGGGCTTGGCGGTGAGGAAACCAGGATGGCTGATGAGTGGGCCGCTTTAGATGCCCAGTCACAGCGGATTCAGGCAGAGAATTACCGGCTCATGCTGGATCAGAACGCTTCGAACGACGTGTTGAGGAGGAGGCATCGGTCTCATCTGCCGCCGGTTTATGAAGCAATGAATCTCTTTAACACGCCAAGAGCAGGACCCAGTAATCCGGCAGTAGTAAACGTGACTGAAGCACATGGGACAGGAGCGCCGGATCAGACATGAGTGACGGACCCGCTTCGACGGACCCATGACCCGCCGCAGTACATGTTGATGCCAGCGGGTCACTTCTCCACCCCTTTGGATAACATGATCGCTGCAGCGTCGCGGTTGGTAGCTATTCCAATGGAGGGCGAGCCTCCAGCGGCAGTTGAGACGCGGCGGGCAAGGGATCTTCTTCAAACCGCTATGGTGCAGCAGCAGGCCTATTCGTATAGCCGGGACAAAATTCATTCAACCCCTCGCCCGAGCAAGAGTTATAGCAGGCACATTGATGAACCGGCTGTGTCAAGCAGTGCGTGGAACCGTGACGCCCCTTGAGGGCCTAATCCGGTGCACGGTGGTGCAAACGCTCAGGACGTGGTGGATAATGATAGAGCACATCGAGAAGATGAGTTAGCGGCGCAGCACGCGAACCGTTAGTTTACTCCGGTTTGTCCGACGATGTTAGTGGAACGAGGTCTAGCTTTCAGCTCTTGGGGGGTGCCGTGCCTCACCCCGGCTCTACGCAATGTGCGGCTGCCCAAGGATTTCAAGGGTCCGCGTAAGGTGCCCAATTACACCGCTGATTTAGCCCCTGAGTCATGGGTCGAAAGTTATGAGATGGCAATGGAGATGCTGGATGTGGATGAAGCGGCTTGCACAAAATATTTCACCATGATGTTGGATGGAACGGCTCGCACTTGGCTGAAAAGCCTGCCGGTTAACTCCATTGGGTCATGGGCCGAGATAAAGGCCCGGTTTATAACAAACTTCAAGGACACGTGCAAGCAACCCATGTCAATTGTGGATTTGGCCGCCTGTGTCCAAGAAGAAGGCAAGTCGACAACCCATTGGATGCGTCGGGTTTCGGAGATCTTGCATTCATCGGAAAACATCAATGCCGATTCAGAAGTCATAACATTGGAGGGCAATTGCCGGTTTAAGCCGCTGAAGTTGAAGTTGGGACGACTCAAGCGTCACTGCAATGACATGGGAACACTTATGGTAGCTTTGGTTAAGTATGCTGATTCTGATAGTACCAAGGATCTCGAGTTTGATGATGAGAAGCCGGGGAAGGGAAAGAAGAACGGTGGTGCGAAAGGACATCAACATAACCAGGCGGGCCATGGGAATAATGGTAAGCGTAAAGCGGACAGTAGTTCCAATTTTGTGGCTAACACCAATGCCTAGGATAATGGCCAGCGTCATAAGGTTAGACCGCCCCCGCGGAGTGGAGGATCAGGTGTCAAGCTTGAGAGCCTGTTAAATCATCCTTGCCCAAAGGCACGGGACACGGGAGAAGCTAGCCACACACCTCTGGAAGGATTGCTTTATTATGAGGGAGTTCAGAAACTCGGATCTGTTCCGGAATGACCATGGACCGTCCGGCGGTTCAGGATCCAGGTCACAAGGGCTGGGTTATGGTGGAGGTAACTCCGGTTCTGGATTTCAGGGTAATCAGGGCGGACATGGCAATCAAGGCAATCAGGGCAACCAAGGTGGTTATAATCAACATGGAAATTAGCAACAGCAACAGTCAGGTTATCAGAGTCACCTGAAGCAGTTAAATAGTGGGCAGTATCATGTCTTCACCACTATCTTATGCAAGCGTGATGAGAAGCTTCACAAGAGGGCAGTGAACTCTGTTGAACCAGTGGTACCCCGTTTTTTGCACTGGTTTGAACAGCCTAGTGTGGAGTCGAGAGGATCATCCGCCCCGGGTTGATAATCCGGGTCACCTAGCTTTGGTGGTGGCACCTTAGGTTGGAGGTTATAATTTCACCAAGGTTCTCATGGATGGAGGAAGCAGCATCAACATCTTGTATTATGAAACCTTCCGTCGCATGGGGTTGACAGATAAGAATCTTAAACCATCGAACACCGTCTTTCACGGTGTGGTGCCTGGCAAGTCGGCTTATCCGGTTGGTAAGATAGCTCTGGAGGTTGCTTTTGGAGATGACCATGATTCAAGTTCAGAGACATTGACTTTTGAAGTGGTGAAAATCAAGAGTCTGTACCATGCCCTGTTTGGACGGCTGGCTTATGCTAAGTTCATGGAGAGGCCGTGTTATGTTTATCTGCAGCTCAAGATACCGGGTCATAAGGGGACCATCATGGTACATGGAAGCCGAAAGGTCGCTTTGGAATGTGAGGAAGGTGATGCGGCTTACGCTGAGTCGGTTTGTGCAACAGAGGAGTTGAAATTCTATAAGGACAATGTTGACCCGACAGATATGACATCTCTGAAAAAACCAACTACAGAGCATGATCCGGCTTTGAAGTTTAAGTCGGCTGATGAGACTAAGCTGGTTGACTTTTTTCCTGGCGATTCATCCAAGCAGTTTAGCATCAGCACTAACTTGGATCCGAATAGGAAAGCGCGCTCATCGAGTTCATCCATGATAATTGGGACATCTTTGCATGGAAACCTTCTGACATGCCAGGTGTACCAAGGGAACTCGCTGAGCACACTCTTAATATCGATCCCAAGTTTAAACTGGTCAAGCAGTTTCTCCGCCGCTTCAATGAAGAGAGACGCAAGGCCATTGGTGAGGAGGTAGCACGGCTTTTGGCAGCAGGGTTTATTGTGGAGTTTTTTCATCCTGAGTGGTTTGCTAACCCGGTGCTGGTACTCAAAAAGAATGACACTTGGCGTATGTGTGTGGATTACACAGATTTGAACAAAGCTTGTCCAGCTGATCCCTTTGCTCTCCCTCGTATTGATCAAATCATTGATGGCGGGTTGTGAGCGTTTGAGTTTTCAGGATGCTTATTCGGGTTATCATCAGATTAAAATGGCAGTTAAGGACCAACAGAAGACAACTTTTATAACTCCCTTTGGAGCCTTCTGCTATGTGTCTATGCCTTTTGGGCTCAAGAGCGCCCAGGTGACTTATCAACGATGTGTGCAGAATTGCCTTCATAATCAGATTGGACGCAATGTTCATGCTTATGTGGATGATATCGTGCTAAAGTCTAGGAAAGAAGAAATGCTAATAGCTGATTTGAAGGAAACTCTTGATAATCTCAGGGTTTATAAGATGATGTTTAATCCGGCCAAGTGTGTTTTTGGTGTACCGGCAGGCAAGCTCTTGGGTTTTCTGGTGTCTAACAGGGGCATTAAAGCTAATCCAGAAAAGATTAAGGCTATCACGTCCTTGGCTAAACCGGCATGTATCAACGATGTTCAACGTCTGGCGGGTCAAATCGCAGCACTAAGCCGGTTTATCATCCGGTTGGGAGATAAGGCGACCCCTCTATATCAGATGATGCAAAAGACAGACAACTTTTTCTGGAGTGATGCTGCTAATGCGGCGTTTGAGGATCTGAAGAAGCAGTTAGCCGAACTGCCCGTTCTTGCTGCCCCATTGATAAGGAACCTTTTCTGTTATATGTGGCTACTAGCCTGAGCTGTCAGTGTGGCTATTGTGGTGGAGCGCAAGGAGGCAGGTAAGGAGTATCCGGTTCAGCGGTCGGTTCATTACATCAGCGAGGTGCTTATTGAGTCAAAGCAGAGATATCCGCATTGGCAGAAGCTGGTGTATGGAGTTTTTATGGCGAGCCAGAAGCTTAAGCAATACTTTTCGGGCCATCCCATTACTGTGGTCAGTTCCACTCCATTGGGAGATATCATTTAGAATAGGGAGGCGACTGGCTGGGTTGCTAAGTGGGCTATTGAGCTTGGACCTCACGGGTTAAAATATATGCCTCACACTGCTATCAAGTCCCAAGCGCTCGTGGATTTCATCAATGACTGGACCGAGTTACAGGCGTCGGAGGATAAACCAGATAACACATACTGGACTGTTCACTTCGACGGGTCCATGCAATTGGAGGGCTCGGGGCTGGAGTGGTTCTTACTTCCCCTCGAGGTGACAAATTTTGTTATGTTCTCTGCTTGATGTTTCCCTGTACTAACAATGCAGCTGAGTATGAGGCCTTGCTCCATGGTTTTCGGATGGCTAAGGAGATGAACTTAATCCAGGTATGTTGCTTTGGCGACTCCGATTTAGTAGCTCAACAAGTGTCTAGTACTTGGGACTCTAAGGATCCACTCATGGCAGCTTATCGGCGTGAGGTGAATATCATTGCCGGTCACTTCAAGGGTTACCAGGTTGAGCACATTGATCGGAGCAAGAATGAAGCGGCAGATGCTTTAAGCCAGCTCGGATCCCAGCGTAAACCGGTGCCGCCCAATGTTTTTCTTGATGTTCTGCATAATCCGTCGGTCAAAATACCAACGGAGGAGGATCTGGGTGTTCCTGATCCGGAGGCTCAATTGGTGGTGGTTCTTCATGCTATCCCTGATTGGACAGTGCCATACCTGGCATATATGACCCGGGGCGAGTTACCCGAGGATGAGGTTTTGGCCAGACAGATAATCCGGCGTTCCAAGTCCATGACTACTATCAATGGCGAGTTACATCATTGCAGTGTCTCAGGGGCGTTTCAGCTTTGTGTTTCTCCTAAAGAAGGCTGTGAGATCTTGCGTGAAATCCATGAAGGAGATTGCGGTACTCATGCCGGTTCAAAATCCCTGGTGGCTAAGGCTTTCCGACATGGTTTTTACTGGTTAACAGCTCATGCTGATGCCGAGGATCTGGTCAGGAAGTGTGATGGCTGTCAGAAGTTTTCACGCAGAGCTCATGTTCTGGCCCAGGAATTGAGGGTGATTCCAATCACCTGGCCGTTTGCAACATGGGGGCTGGATATGGTTGGGCCTTTTAAAATGTCCAAGGATAAGAAGACACACCTTTTGGTGGCGGTTGATAAATTCACCAAGTGGGTGGAGGCAGAGCCGGTCAGCAAGTGTGATGCAGCTACGGCGGTTCAATTCATGAAAAAGGTGTTTTTCTGCTTTATTTTTCCACACAGCATTATAACAGATAATGGCACGAATCTCTCCAAGGGTGCTATGGAAGAGTTCTGTCAACGTGAGCACATCCGGCTTGATGTGTCATCAGTGGCTCACCCCCAGTCTAATGGTCAAGTGGAGAGAGCTAATCAAGAAATCCTGAAGCGTATCAAGCCCGGGCTTATGGTCCCTTTGCAGAGGACGCCGGGTTGTTGGGTGGAAGAGTTGCCTTCTGTGTTATGGAGCATTAATACCACCCCCAATAGATCTATGGGTTACAGACCCTTCTTCATGGTTTATGGAGCAGAAGCAGTTCTCCCAAGCGATATTCGCCATGACTCGCCCGGAGTGGCAGCTTATGTTGAAGCGGACAATGAAAGAGCACGCCAAGATGCATTGGACCTCTTAGATGAAAAACGGGATATTGCAGCCGCTCGTTCGGTGATTTATCAGGAGGACCTGTAGCGTTATCATAGCCGCCGGGTTAAAACCAGAGCTTTTCAAGAAGGTGATTTAGTGCTCCGGCTTATCCAAGATCAGACCGACATGCACAAGTTATCCCCACCTTGGGAAGGGCCCTTTGTGGTTAGCAATAATCTGAACAACGGGTCATACTACCTTATCGATGTTCGAGAGCACAAAGACTCACGCAAGTCGGAGGAGGAGACCCGCCGGCCATGGAATATTGCTCATCTTCGGCCTTACTATACTTGAGCCATAGGCTCCTATCATGTACATAGTTTTGACAATGTATATATTATGATCAATAAAATAAACCGGCATGCTTGCTAAAGCGGGGCCTCTGCCATTCGTCTTATATATCTTCTTGGTTACATGGGGGCTTTTGCTTGTAAAGCGGAGTTCTGATTATCCATTGATCCGGCTTATAAAGCTACAAAAAAAGAGAGAGCATAGCTCAAATATAAGCTTGGGGGCTTAATACCCAGCATCATAAGGTGCCAAAGAGAGTTTATTGCAAAGCATAACTCAAACATAGGCGCTTACTGAGCACATCTCAAAATATTGCCTAGGGGATCTTTGCTTCTACAAGAACAAGGAATCCACACCTTCCAGTAGGCTATAAAAGCCAGGCTTGGAAGCCAGATGTATTCACCTAAAACCCCGGGTTAACCTGCCTTCATCAAGTAAGTCACTCTGCCCATGTAATCCTGGTATGACCCACCTAACGTTTGACAAGTCAATCTTATATAGACCCTGAACATGTCAAAGTTAAAACGATGATTGGTTAATGTGAGGTCCATCTTAAAAGGCTTTGTAAAATGTTTTAACTCAGTGGCCTGGCAGCCCATGAAAAGCCTCATATTTTTTACATATTTTATTTGCAATCTTTCTTTTTTGATGTTTATTTTGATAAGGTTTATATTCAATCTAGTGCTTGCTAACCCGGACCATTTTTTGAGTTGCCAAGTGCAAACTTGTAAGATGACCGATGTCAATTGACCCGGCTTGGATTTCAACTCTAAGTTGTCAGTACATTATCAATTATAATCCGGTATTTGTTAAACCGGTCTGGCTTTGACTATAAGTCACCAGCATGATTGAGGGAGTCCTGGACTAGGGGGTGTCCGGATAGCCGAACTATCATCATTGGCCGGACTCCAAGACTATGAATATACAAGATTGAAGACTTCGTCCCGTGTCCGGATGGGACTTTCCTTGGTGTGGAAGGCAAGCTTGGCGATACGGACATATAGATCTCCTACCATTGTAACTGACTCTATGTAACCCTAGCCCTCTCCGGTTTCTATATAAACCGGATGGCTTTAGTCCGTAGGACGAACAACAATCATACCATAGGCTAGCTTCTAGGGTTTAGCCTCCTTGATCTCGTGGTAGATCTACTCTTGTAACACACATCATCAATATTAATCAAGCAGGACGTAGGGTTTTACCTCCATCAAGAGGGCCCGAACCTGGGTAAAACATCATGTCCCTTGTCTCCTGTTACCACCCGCCTAGACGCATAGTTCGGGACCCCCTACCCGAGATCCGCCGGTTTTGACACCGACATTGGTGCTTTCATTAAGAGTTCCTCTGTGACATCACCGATAGGCTCGATGGCTTCTTCGATCATCAACAATGACGCAGTTCAGGGTGAGACCTTCCTCCCCGGACATATCTTCGTATTCGGCGGCTTTGCACTACGGGCCAACTCGCTTGGCCATCTGGAGCAGATCGAAAGCTACGCCCTTGGCCATCAGGTCAGATTTGGAAGTTTGAACTTCCCGGCTGACATCCGCGGGGACTTGATCTTCGATGGATTCGAGCCACAGCCAAGCGCGCCGCACTGTCACGACGTGCATGATTTAGCTCTGCAGCCGGACAGTACCCTGGAGGCCGCACTCGAGTCCGCTCCAATCTTCAATTCAGAGCCGGCTGCGCAGATCGAGGATGGGTGGCTAGACACCGCCTCGGGGGCTGCAACCTCTACGGTGATAGAGCCGAACACTGACCTTGTCCCTCATGAAGCTCATGACTCCGAGGTGCCAGACTCCTTGCCGGACACCGAACCTCCCGCGCCCCCTCCGATCGAATCCGATTGGGCGCAGATCATGGAGTTCACCGTGGCGGACACCTTTCAACACTCACCTTTTGGCGACATTTTGAGTTCGCTAAAGTATCTCTCATTATGAGGAGAGCCCTAGCCGGACTGCGGTCAGGACGGTTAGGATGCGGACGACGAAGAAATTCACACCTCACCCACCACCCACTTAGTAGCCACTGTCGATGATCTAACCGACATGCTAGACTTCGACTCCGAAGACATCGACGGTATGGACGACGATGCCGGAGACGACCAAGAACCAGCGCCTATCGGGCACTGGAAAGCCACCTCATCATATGACATATACATGGTGGATATCCCAAAGGATGGGAATGGTGAAGGAACAGCGGAGGATGACCCCTCCAAGAAACAACCCAAGCGCCGGCATCAGCGGCGCCACTCTAAATCCCGCCACAGCAAGAATGAAGATTCCGGCACCGGAGATAATAACACCCCAGACAGTGCCGAAGACAACCCACTCCAGCAAGATTCAGCACAGGAGGACGGAAACGCCAGCCCTCATGAGAGAGCGGCATAAGAAGAGGTAGAGGATTATATGCCTCCCTCCGGAGACGAGGCAAGCCTCGAAGACGATGACGAATTCGTCGTGCCTGAGGATCCCGTCGAACAAGAGCGTTTTAAACGCAGGCTTATGGCCACGGCAAACAGCCTCAAGAAAAAGCAGCAACAACTTAGAGCTGATCAAGATCTGCTAGCTGACAGATGGACTAAAGTCTTCGCGGCCGAAGAGCATGAGCTCGAACGCCCCTCCAAAAGTTACCCTAAACGCAAGCTGCTCCCCCGATTAGAGGAGGAGGCGTATGAACCTGCATCACCAGCAGACAATACGGCTGACCGACCACCCCGTGGTCGCGACAGAGAGGCCTCTAGGCCCTTCACTAGAACCGTACCCCGGCATCGCTCGAAAAGCACAAGGCCACAGGGGAACACTCCGGACTTGCGAGATATATTGGAGGATAAGGCAAGACAATCAAGATCGATCTATGGATCGCGTGGGTGCCCCATGATACGTGACGACAACCGTCGCGCCGGACACAGTAAGTCCGGCCGGGCCGAACAAAATAGACAAAGATCTTTTGAGCTCCGTCATGATATCGCCCAGTACAGAGGCGCCGCACACCCACTATGCTTCACAGATGAAGTAATGGATCATCAAATCCCCGAAGGGTTTAAACCCGTGAATATTGAATCTTACGATGGCACAACAGACCCCACGGTCTGGATCAAAGACTATCTCCTCCACATCCACATGGCCCGCGGTGACGATCTTCACGCCATCAAATATCTCCCACTCAAACTTAAAGGACCAGCCCGGCATTGGCTTAATAGCTTGCGAGTAGAGTCAATCGGGAGTTGGGAAGACCTGGAAGCCGCATTCCTCGATAACTTCCAAGGCACGTATGTGCGACCACCAGACGTTGATGACCTAAGCCACATAATTCAGCAGCCAGACGAATCGGCCAGACAATTCTAGACACGGTTCTTAACCAAGAAAAACCAAATCGTCGACTGTCCGGATGCGGAGGCCCTCGCGGCCTTTAAGCATAACATCCGTGACGAGTGGCTTGCCCGGCACCTGGGACAGGAAAAGCCAAAATCCATGGAAGCCCTCACATCACTGATGACCCGCTTCTGCGCGGGTGAGGACAGCTGGCTAGCACGCATCAACAACCTCAGCAAAAATTCTGGCAGTCCGGATATCAAGGACCGTAATGGCAGGTCGCGTCGCAACAAAAGCAAACGCCGCATTAACGGAGATAATAGTGAAGATACGACAGTCAATGCCGGATTCAGAGGCTCTAAACCTGGTCAGCGGAAAAAGCCATTCAAAAGAACTACTCCGGGTCCGTCCAATTTGGACCGAATACTCGACCGCTCGTGCCAGATACACGGCACCCTCGAAAAACCAGCCAACCACACCAACAGGGACTGTTGGGTATTCAAGCAGGCAGGCAAGTTAATTGCCGAAAACAATGACAAGGGGCTGCACAGCGATGACGAGGAAGAGACCCGACCGCCGAACAATAGAGGACAGAAGGGTTTCCCCCCACAAGTGTGGACGGTGAACATGATATACGCAACACACATACCCAAAAGGGAGCGGAAGCGTGCACTCAGGGATGTATACGCGATGGAGCCAGTTGCCCCGAAGTTCAATCCATGGTCCTCCTGCCCGATCACTTTTGACCGAAGGGACCACCCTACCAGCATCCGCCATGGCGGATTCGCCGCATTGGTTTTAGACCCAATCGTCGATGGATTTCACCTCACCTGAGTCCTGATGGACGGCGGCAGCAGCCTGAACCTGCTTTACCAGGATACAGTGCGCAAAATGGGCATAGACCCCACAAGGATTAAACCAACCAAGACAACCATTAAAGGCGTCATACCAGGTGTCGAAGCCAATTGTACAGGCTCAGTTACACTGGAAGTGGTCTTCGGATCCCTGGATAACTTCCGAAGCGAGGAGTTAATCTTCGACATAGTTCCGTTCCGCAGCGGCTATCATGCTCTGCTCGGACGTACCGCATTTGCAAAGTTCAATGCGGTGCCGCACTATGCATACCTCAAGCTCAAGATGCCAGGCCCTCGAGGAGTCATCACGGTCAACGGAAACACTGAATGCTCTCTCTGAACGGAGGAACATACAGCGGCTCTCGCGGGAGAAGTACAATGCAGCCTCTTAAGGCAATTCTTGAGTCTGGCCGTTAAGCGACCGGACACGGCTAAACGCACGCGGAGTAACCTATAACAAGACCACCTGGCACGTTCCGAGCACGCGTAGCAGTGCGGCCCCAACCCCAGCCCCTGCAAAATTTCATGACAGGTCCTTCGCGTACACCATTATGCTCTGGAGATACCATGGGCATGGGAGGTGGGGCACGACCACGATAGGCCCAGAATGCGTCTTAACCACACCAGGGGATCTCAAGTGTGTCGTTCTTTTTTTCTTTCCTTTTTTTATATACAGGACTCCGTTCATCAGAGGCCTTGTTCGGCAGCAGACCTGCCGAACTCACGATGCAACAGCCAGGGAAGGCGAAAGGCTACAACGAATATCCAGGTGGTCTCCATTACGAGCATTAAATCTATTTTATACACCATTCCGCAGCCTACCCCCTAGAGGGGGACATGTTTAATAGTCCCATCCCTTGCATATCGCACCATTTGTATCGTTCTGCATTCACAGCAGTCTTTTCTTGAATAAGTAATGCATCACCTTTTTGCTTCCAATTGCATTTCTTTCTTATACATATGTTCATTTATGACATGTTGCATCCGTACATCCTGGTACGGCTAAATACACCAGGGGCTTATGTTTCCCGCATCATGGTGTGATAAGTCCGAACACTTTCACAAGTGCGGCACCCTAACTTATAGCATTATATGCATCGGCTCCGAATCATGTCTTGGGTCAATAGTTGGGTTTTCCCGGCTCCCATGTTTTGGTACCTTACGTTCCGTTGTATCGGCTAAGGTAGCACTGGGAGAACCACTGCGATTGCGCCCCAGTTGAGCTGGGCGAGCGCCTCAGTGGAGAAAGCTAAAACTGATCGTCATGATGAGGCGAGAGCCGGTCGCTGTTCGAGAGATTTTTTGTGAGTCCCTAAAGACTTATGCCGCTTAGAGCGAGGAGCCGACTTTGTCCGGCCCAGGCATGGATAGCGCCCCAAATTCGGACTTCCGAAGACTAGGGGCTTCGCCGAAATTTAAAATTATAGAATTCTATGGCTAAGTGAGAGTGTTCAAGCATTATAAGTCCGGTTGCCTTGTTCGTTGTGTTGAGCGCCTCCCTAGATGGACCCAAATATGGGAACAAGAGCGCTCAAATTTATCCCGAACACCCCAGCACTCGTGGCATGGGAGCTGAAGCCGACGACTTGCCATCTCTCAGATTTGATAAACAACCGCACAGAAGGTAATATTTTAAATTAACAAGCGTTGCTTAGCGCATATGAACTAAGTTTTCAGCGTACAGGATAACAAAATGCGAGTCTACTCAAATATTACATCTTTGGAGAACTCACCCGCAATAGTGCGGGCACCCTTCAGCACAGTCTTATAATACATCTCGGGAGTACGATACTCCTTGCCCAACGGTGGCGCGTCCGTCACAAGCTTCTCAGCATCCATCTTGCCCCAGTGCACCTTTGCGCTGGCAAGGGCCCGACGGGCACCTTCAATACAGGCGGAGTGCTTGATGACTTCAACCCATGGACACGCATCCACCAGCTACCGCACCAGGCCGAAGTAGCTCCCAGGCATGGCCTCCTTTGGCCACAGCAGAACTATGAGGCCCTTCATGGCCTGTTCGGCCACCTTGTGGAGCTCGACCAGCTGCTTCAGCTGGTCGCTAAGGGGCACCGGATGTCTGGCCTCAGCATACTGAGACTAGAAGACCTTCTCTGTCGAGCTCCCCTCCTCGGCCCGGTAGAACGCGGCAGCATCGAACACGCTGCGAGGAAGATCTGCGAACGCTCCTGGAGAGCTCCGAATTCGGGTAAGTAACAGGTAATTCACACTCACATGCTTACTTTGCATGAAAAATACCTTACCCGCCGCTATTTTCTTCAACGCCTCGACTTCTTGGAGGGCCTTATAGGCTTCTGCCTTAGCGGCTTTGGCACTCTCAAGAGCCGTTGCAAGCTCGGACTCTCGAGTCTTCGAGTCACGCTCCAAACTCTCGTGTTTTTCCACGAGAGCCTGGAGCTCTTGCTATACCTCCGCCACCCGCACCTCCTGATTCTCTCGCTCGGTGCGCTCTGCGGCCGCATTACATTCGGCCGCGGCCACCGCCTCCTTCAGGGTCGCCACCTTGTTAGTGGCCCCTGCAATACTCACGTTATCCTTGTCATTCTTCTTGCAACCAAAATCCTTTTCTGTAAGGTACACTTTTAGTAAGGTGTTACTCACCTTCCTTGTCCTCGAGCTGCTTCTTGGCACAACCGAGTTCGTTCTCGGACCGCTCAAGGCTTTGCTTCAAAGTATTGACCTCCGCAGTCAGTGCGACAGAGGTCAGCAGCGCAGCCTGCACTCCCATATTGACATATTTTTTATGACTCCTGCGTATATCTTTTTAGATCCTCAGTCCGGCTTTTATTTCCGAACACCGAACCGAGCATCAGGGGCTACTGTCTATGCGGTACTATTTTACATATATCAAAATTCTTACCTCAAAGCCTGTTAGAAGGCTGCTGCAGGCTTCGGTCAACCCGCTCTTGGCAAGCTGCACCTTCTGAATCACCGCACTCATAACAGTGCGGTGTTCCTCTTTGATGGAGGCGCCATTGAGCACCTCCAGCAAGCTATCCGGCGCCTCCGGTTGTAAGGAGGCTGCCGGTGTCACGGTCTTGCCCTTCTTACGAAGGGGCCGCCCGCCAGACTCCGGAGCCACTATGGGTTCCGTGGCCGAGTCCGGTGCAAAGTCCGGGAGGTTGTTCTGCGACACCTCCGGGGCCTCCTCCTCCTGGTGGGTCCCTTCCCGAGATCCCACCTCGGCATCATCTGCGTCTCGGGGGGTGGAGGCAGTCGGAAGAGAATCCATATCCGACGCACCCAAGGACCCGCTCGACGAAGCGGGAAGATCATCCTTGGGCGGACTGCAGGGTTGTATGCGGCATTAGAAAGACACTATGTGGCGAAAAGAAAAAACCATGAAGTTATTCGGGAGTCCGGATACTTACGATCTCGCCAGGGGCTTGGCCCTTGGAGGCCAGTCCTCGTCGTCGTCACTGGCGTTGGCAGAGCAGTCCGGGGAAAGAGTTTTTCCCTTCTTGGACCCTTTGGCCTCCCTCGTTGGGGAGGCCTTCCTTTTCCTCACTCCCCCCGCTGAGGGAGAGGCTTTCTTCTTCTCCTCCTCGCCTTTGTGAGAGGAGTCAGCCTCGGAGTCATCATCCGATAACACCTGAAAACGGGAACTCTTCCGAGTGCCCGTGGCCTTCTTCTTGGCCTTCTTCTCTGGCATCACGTGGGGTCCGGAGCCAGTAGCCCCGTTAAGCGGGCGTCCGCTGGGTCCTCTGGCAATGGGGCCATACAGATAGTCTATTCAGCCTTCTCCAGCCAGTCCTGTCAAAGGAAAGGGAGTTTAGATCCCGCATAGAGTCAAACTATGGAAAACAAGCGTCCTGTAAAGGACAAAATCGCTTACCTCGTCAGCCGGACGCTGCGAGCTGAATCCGCGATCTTCGGTAGCGGATGCGGGAGCCTCGGCGCCCTTGAACAGCACCTTCCAGGCATCTTCGTACATAGTGTCGAAGAGCCCGCTCAAAGTCTGGTGCTGCACCAGATCGAACTCCCACATGTTGAAGCCCCGTCGTTGGCACGGAGAATCCGCCGGATGAGCATGACCTGGACTACGTTGACAAGCTTGAGCTTCTTGTCCACTAGCTTTTGGATGCAGGCTTGGAGTCCGGTCAGCTCCTCCAAATCACCCCATGTCCGACCGCTCTCTTTCCAGGAGGTGAGCCATGTGGGGATGCCAGATCTGAATTCGGGGGCCGCTGCCCATTCGGGGTCACGCGGCTCGGTGATGTAGAACCACCCCGATTGCCACCCCTTAATGGTTTCCATGAAAGTGCCCTCAAGCCAGGTAACATCGGACATCTTGCCCACCATGGCGCCTCCGCACTCCGCTTGGCTCCCCTTCACAACCTTCGGCTTGATACTGAAGGTCTTGAGCCACAAGCCTAAGTGGGGCTGGATGCAGGGGAAGACCTCACACACGACGATAAACGCTGAGATGTTGAGGATGAAATTCGGGGCCAGATCATGGAAATCCAGGCCGTAGTAGAACATGAGCCCCTGGACAAAGGGATGGAGTGGGAAGCCCAGTCCGCGGAGGAAATGGGTAAGAAATACTACCCTCTCATGGGGCCTGGGGGTGGGGATGAGCTCTCCCTTGTTGGGGAGCCGATGCGCGATGTTGGTGGACAGATATCCGGCGCTGCGCAGCTTCTGGATGTGCCCCTCCGTGACGGAGGAGGCCATCCACTTGCCTCCTGCTCCGGACATAGTTGGAGGAGGTTGAGGTGAGATGTGCGGACTTGGGCGCTGGGGCTCGAGTTCGCGGACATGGATAAGCCAAGGAGGAAGAAGGCGCAGGTAAAAGGGTTGGATCTTTACCCCCTTATATGGGCGGACGGAAACATGCGTCCCCACCGGCCTGATAAAACTCGCTTATCTCCCACGCGCTGCAATCAATGGCGCGGTTGGGTTACCCACGTCCGTATTGATGGGAATCCCGGAATACGGGGAACACGATCTCTGCTTCAACAAGATGTGCCAAGGAAACCGCTTCGCTAAACGCGCTGAGGTGGTACGATAAAAACAATTCGAGTAAAGGCTTGGTAGTGGTGTGATGTCACGCCACCAAATACGTCAGCAGATTGAACTAGTGTGAATATTATTCTCTCTACGGTGGTACGTGGAATTTATTTTGCAGAGCCGGACACTATCCTGGTGTTCACAATCTTCCATAAATTATTTGGAGGAGGAACCCTCCTTGCAATGCCGAAGACAATATGTGCGCCGGACTCGTTGTCATTGAAGCCTGGTTCAGGGGCTACTGAGGGAGTCCTGGACTAGGGGGTGTCCGGATAGCCGAACTATCATCACTGGCCGGACTCCAAGACTATGAAGATACAAGATTGAAGACTTCGTCCCGTGTCCGGATGGGACTTTCCTTGGCATGGAAGGCAAGCTTGGCGATACGGATATATAGATCTCCTACCATTGTAACCGACTCTGTGTAACCCTAGACCTCTCCGGTGTCTATATAAACCGGATGGCTTTAGTCCGTAGGACGAACAACAATCATACCATAGGCTAGCTTCTAGGGTTTAGCCTCCTTGATCTCGTGGTAGATCTACTCTTGTAACACACATCATCAATATTAATCAAGCAGGACGTAGGGTTTTACGTGCATCAAGAGGGCCCGAACCTGGGTAAAACATCATGTCCCTTGTCTCTTGTTACCATCTGCCTAGACACATAGGTCGGGACCCCCTACCCGAGATCCGCCGGTTTAGACACCGACAATGATCATCCGGTGTTTATTATAACCCGTCATGGCTTTATCATAAACCAGCACAGCATGGTGGGAGTTATCAGCACTCAAAGATTTGAGTTATCACCCTTACTACAATAAAATTGATAAAATCAACAATGTGATTCTATGTCACAGGTATGATATATTTCATATTTTATTATTTTTTAATACAACCTTGGTTATAAACCCTGGCTTTACCTTTGGGTATTATGACCCGTCCGGTGGTAAACCGCCAGGACAATTCTAGTTTCTTATATGCAGCAACGTAATTACATCAAGTGGCTAAAAGATCATAAGCAGACAATGCATATCATGAAAGATTAACAGTATCAGGCAAAGTGGCTATGCACGATGGCATAACAGACCAAGTGTTTAAAGCTAGCCTATTCCAAGGCAGCAGACACCCAAAAGAATAATTGTTTATCGCTGATATCTCGGCATGAAGAAGTTAAACCGGCCTCCGGATTATGATTCTTCCTCAGGCTGATGTGAAGGTTGTGGATGATCCTGCGCTGGTTCACCCTCCGCCTCCCCACCTAGTGGCTGGAAGTCAATTGTTGCCCAGTCAATCCCAGATAAAGCTCGGAAGACAGCTTCATCGCTTATAAGATCGAACGGTTCAACATCAAGGGCATAAGTATGCTTACGGATTGGCGGGATAAGATTTTGCGCTTCATAAACCAACGCATCAATCCGTTTGTTGTCTGCGTCATAAATCGACCAGTGGAAAGACAAACCAGTCTCCTCAGCCAGTTTACTCGCAAGTGGACGCATTTCCTTTGTCAAAGCCCTGAGGGCGTCATTGTCAAAGTCTGACCCATCTTCTTTTTGGCTGGGATAGCTGTTTCCAATGTCTTCCGGATCAAGATCAGATATCCAGGCCTTGGCCCGAGTCAATGCAGATAGAGCACCGACTCTTGCAGCTGATCTCTTCACCTCCTCGAGCTGGGCAGGCGTCATGGATAACTTTGCCAATGTGTCCTTGATCAAAGTTGGGGGTAGTTTATTGTATGAAGCTGTGCAGATGACCCGTTGAGTGCCGGTATATAACTGCTCTATCAATGTATAGGCAGCCTTCAGTGTTTTGCGCATGTCTGAACCAAGATGAGAAACACGGCTACCTGTAATGGTTACAATAGTATTGTTAAACTGTCAATTTTAAGGATGTTTAAGTATGACTTATGAAAAGGGTATTTACCAAAGACAGTAGAGGTCATGGCGTTGATTTGCCTCTTTAGGCCAGTAAGCTCTTCTGTCACCGGTTTAAGGGTCACTTCAGCATCCTCTACCTGCTTTAGCAAAGTTGCTTTTTCAGCTTCCCAATCTGCTCATTCGCCTTTGAATCCGTCCTTCAGTTTTTCCATGGCTGCTAAAGCGTCGGTCAGCTCTTGTTTAGCCTTGGAGGTTTTGGCTTGCTGGGACTTAATATTCTCTTAAAGGTCGGCGATTTGAGAATCCTTTTTGGTCAGGTCAGCCTACACGAGATAGTTAATAAGTTGGTAGTACATCTTTGAAGTCCTAAGCACATAAAAAGTTATACACTTGGCACTTGGCGGCTAATGCGGATTGCTTTTTATCAACTGATATTTTAAGTCCCAAGCACATAACAAGTTATATCCTTGGCACTTGGGGTCTAATGCATACCGGATCAATTCAAGGTTATCGAGTTTCTATCGATAAACCGGATACTACATGACAGGAAAGGTGCCGGTTCATCCTAAAGGTATGAACCGGTCCTTGGGGGCTACTGGAGTTGATAATTGAAGCAGTCTCTAAGGAAAAAGAACTTGTGCAAAGGAATGGATATTTACCTCATATCGCTCTTTCATCAGACCTACTAAACCGGCTTCATAGTCACGGCTTGTATACAGACGGTTTAAATATCCAGAGTGGATGTCCTGAGCATTGAGGTGAGCATAGCTTGATAAATCTGTTTTCCACTTGCCCTTGTCCACAGCAGAAAATTCTTCCTTGGCACTATGCTTTGATAAAGCGACAAGGTTGCCAGGAGCTGTATGGTCAAAGCCGGTAATCACAACATCATCTATGGTGCCATCAATAGTCTTGTCTGGGCTTGGTGGTTTAGCAGATGTTCTTGCTGGGCTTGGTGGATCGGCAGCTGGGCTCGACGGATCAGCAGGCTGGCTCGTTGGATTCATTTCTGCCGGCTCAACAAAAGTATCCTGACCCTGAGGTACCGGATCATCCAGGGTAATATCAGCATTCTGATCAAGAGCCTCCGAAGTCTTCTCCGGTTCAGTGGCTGGATTATCATCAGTTGGTGTAGTCAGCTTGGCTTTCTTGCTAAGTCTGGCTTTGGCACTAAAAAGAACAGACGCAAAGGTTAGTACAATAAACCAGTACAAGGCATAAAGGGTCAAGTATAATATGCTTACCTAGGAACAGTCTTGAGTGGAGGCATTTGTGTGGCTGATGACTCACCGAAAGATGAATGGGAGGTTCCCTGATAATTTGAATCAGACGAATTAAGAGGGTATCGGAAATAACCCGCCTTGGGATAAAGTGTATTAGAAGGACAAGAGACCTCTTGACGGTGTTTGCAAACCGGAGAGTACGGTAAACCAGAGGAGGTAACCACTTGGCCACTATGTCGGGTTGCGCGGCGAGCTTCATGCTGCTGTTTCTTCAAAGAAAAGTGCGGATCCGAATAAGCAAGAGGGTGTGAATATTTTACTTTCCGGACTGCTCGACGAAGTTTTGGTACTGGCACATGATTTGAGTCGGAAGATAGAACAATTGCCTCTGCATCACCAGCGCGGCTAGCTTCCGCATCATCCTGATAATAATCATTGTCAATGAGGTGTATGAGAAAAGAACCAAGAGAGTCAAGTTCTACCTCTGATTCCGGGTCATCGAGCTCTTCATCATTCGACAAGTCAGAGGCCTCGGTGGTTCTTTTCTTTCCGGGTTTCTTTGTAACCCTGGTCTTCACGCGAGGCACTCTCACCGGTTTATCCTGAGGCTTCCCCAGTTTATCTTGTGACTTCTTCTTCCAGAATGGATCATCACCCTGCACAGATGGACAACGAATTATAAAGGAATTTTTAAGAGGGGACGGATTAAGAGAAAGAACGAGGCAATTCTTACAGCTGGCGGTTTATTAGAAGTACAGAAGGGACTAAGCCCTACTTTGCTGTATCCTACCACTGGTTCATCAAACATCTTCCTGACAGATTTAGTGACCTCGTCATCGGTGAGCTAGATGTCAATATGATGCTGAGGGTCATTAAAATCCCCCATGTATTCACACATTAAACCGGGGCGCCGGCTTAAGGGCATAGTGCTCCAAGAGACCTGTCGGTGTCAAAACCGGCAGATCTCGGGTAGGGCCCCCCGAACTGTGCGTCTAAGGCCGATGGTAATAGGAGGCGGGGGACACAATGGGTACCCAGGTTCGGGCCCTCTCGATGGAGGTAATACCCTACTTCCTGCTTGATTGATCTTGATGGTATGAGTATTACAAGAGTTGATCTACCACGAGATCGTAGAGGCTAAACCCTAGAAGCTAGCCTATGATTATGATTGTTGTTGTCCTACGGACTAAACCCTCTGGTTTATATAGAAACCGGAGGGGGCTAGGGTTACATAGAGTCGGTTACAGAGAAGGAGATCTACATATCCGAATTGCCAAGCTTGCCTTCCACACAAAGAAGAGTCCCACCCGGACACGGGACAAAGTCTTCAATCTTGTATCTTCATAGTCTAATAGTTCGGCACAAGTACATAGTTCGGCTGTTCGAGGACCCCCTAATCCAGGACTCCCTCAGTAGCCCCTGAACCAGGCTTCAATGACGATGAGTCCGGCACGCAGATTGTCTTCGGCTTTGCAAGCCGGGTTCTTCTCCAAAATCCCTGAGTACCTGTTGTAACGAGCAGTGTACGACTTCCCATTAATGTTGTTGTACCTTAATAATGGCAGTCTCCATGTGTCGAGCGAATGCGAGAAGTCGGGGCATTTTTACACTTGCCACCCTGATCATGCAAGTAAATCGTCTATTAAAGAGACGGGGATCCTCAGATCCAAATCACACCATCTTCCCCAAGCAAGGATTCATCAGAGCACGCCCGAAAAAGGCCATCCCATCATGGCCGGTCGCCGCAGCTCCTCCTCTCGCTCCTGTAGCGCTAAGCCAGGTGATTGGGAGAAGTGTTCTGTATCCCATGGCCGATTGGTGGAGTTGCAGACCCAGGGGTTCCTCCCGCCTGCATATATGGTCCCCGTCCAAGCCGGACTAGCCACTTACGATGGCGGGGAGCAAGCAGAGAGTTTCCCCAACCCATCCAGGGGGGAGCGAGTGTGCCTTGTCCCTTTCTTGTTGAGGGGCCTCGGATTTCCAATCCATCCGTTCCTCCGCGGACTCCTGGAGTACTACGGCCTCCAGGTGCATAACTTCACTCCTGCTTCCATACTGCACATCGCAGGTCATGTCACCCTTTGCGAGCTATTTCTGGGCTGTGAAGCTCATTTCGAGCTATGGAAGAGGCTATTCTGCCTCATCCCTCACAATCGGGAGGGATCAATATACCAAGTTGGCGGAGCCAAAGTATGGCGCATCGCCAGAACTGGATACCTATCCGGCACTCCGAAGAAGACATCCGAAGACTGGCCTTCGGAGTGGTTTTATATAGAGGACGTCCCCCTTCCGGACCCTATCTGGGTAGGCCTTCCTGAGTTTGCCAATGCCCCACTAAAGAAACGGCACAGCTGGCGTCCCTGGAGCCCCCAGGAGGAAGATAACAGAGAGGTCCTTTGTCTGATGGGCAGGATAAAAACGCTGGCCAAATCAGGATTAACAATAATCGAGGTTATGTCAATATGCATAATGCGGGGGGTGCAGCCACTTCAGTATCGGGGGAAACCCATGTGGCACTTCAACGGAGAAGACTATGCCACCCACTGCGGTCGTAAAGGTCCGGACTCCGCCACCGCTCTGGAAAAAATACTGTCCGATTTGTATAAATGAGAAGAAGAGGAGTTTCTCCGCATTAAGCCGTGGGATGGATTTTTCATGTACAACCCCCCAAGCTGGGTGAGCTGCTATCTTTTACTCAACTCCATTCCTTCCTGCATTCTTCATCACAAATATTTACCTTGCTAATTCATAGCAGGAACTGCCAAAAGCTGTGAGAGAGGTCCACATCCCGTCTCCACAGCCAGAGGACCCTGACCGGGCCCTCGACCCCGGACTCGAAGAAGACCCGGACATATTTGTGGATCTTGTTGACAGGACATTTTACCAGTTAAGCTGTGACGGTGCCTTAGTGGCCATCATAGCTGATTATCCCGGCCTACTCCCTGCATCACATGTAAGTAAAACCGGATTCCTAACCTCCGAGAAGGATCCCTTCTTTGCGCCTTACTCACCACACATGTATTGCGTTTTACAGGGAAGGACATCAGGGCGCCGTGCCAAACCCGCGGTGACTCGTCAACAAGGTGCACCGAAGCCGGGTAGGATTAAAAGGAAGGCGGTCAGGACCGAGACACCATGGCAGAGGTATGATTAAAAAACCTGCTACGTGATAATCGTATTTAAAATATAACAACGTCCATGGTCCCCTGACAGAAAAAACACTCGCCGGACTGTGTCTGGTGAGCCTGCCGGCCACGCCTCCACCAGCCGATCTCTAGAACCAGACTCAGGGATGGAGGCAAACGTGGGGACAACGCCGAACGGTCCTCCTACGAAGGATGCGGATAGAATATCCGGTACAAATTCTAAAGTGGAGAGCACCATGAATCACAGGCGTCGACAGGCCGTACTACGCGACCCTAATTTCTCCAAAGAGGCGTTCAATGCCTTCAACTTAGGAGACACGTACATCCGAGCTGCTCAAGGTGGTCTTGCTAGAGCCATGGAACAGTATTTAAAGGATATAAAGGGTAAGAAAATCTGATAATTATGTATATCAGTAGCCCCTGAGACTTGAAATAGTTGGCACAACTGATTTAAGGATCAATGTATGCATAGGTTCTTACGGAGAAGAATACCCAGTTGTCTCAAGAGCTGGAGGAGTGCAAAGCCCAGCTACGGGCCGCAGTTGGTGGAATGGAGGAGTCCAAGAAGGCCTCATATGGTAATACTTGTCTTGATCGAAAATAATGTAATGACATGTACTAGTTAGTATTCGGCATGCATGCAAATCTAACAATAGATTCTGCAGACAATCCTGGAGGTAATCCGGAGATCACACTTGATGAGGACATGACTACCTTGGATAAAACCAAAAATATTGCATACATGCATATTTGTCAGGTGATTTCTATTGCAAACTATTCAATAATCTATTTATGTTATCCAGAACAAAAATACTTCACACACTTTTGTGTTTTGTCCAATTGCAGGTGTATGGGACATTTGTACAATCCACATATCAAGATAAAGGAAAAGAAGAAGTCTAGGTTCTGTTCAAAAAGTCCTCTCACGTCATTTTTGGGCCAAGAGAAGATAGAGTCCAAGTCTCTCATGTTCTGGATTCAGATTCGGACTGCACAGACATACCTGATTCAAAATGACCACAACTTTTTCATACGGACTCCGAATTGGGTGATTCTTTTTTGGTTGGAAACTAGATTTTGTGCACTTTCCAACCCAATTGGATTCACCTTCAAATTCGTCCGGAGTGTTGAGTTATGTACGAAACAATCTGATGCTGCAGCAGAATCTGAGTCAAATTACATGTCCAAAGGTGTTACATCACCTCCACTTGGGCCCATTGGCCTTGTACGACCTAGGGTTAGTTTTAGGCTGCCTTGGGACGTCCTCCCACCTCCTTGGCCGCCACCCTTGCTCCTATATAAGTAGATCCATCTAGTAGCTTTTCCCTTGGGTTTTGTTTAGATTAAAGCTCGCCATAGCTGCAACTTCACGTACTTCGTTTGTGTTCAACGACCAGACAAAGGCGTCACAGAACCCCACCTTGATCAATAAAGCTTTCATCTTATATTCGCAATATCCAGATTGCAATCTCAGTTTCTTGCTTGTTCTTTGTTTGCTCGCAGGAAACAGACCCTCGTGGTCAGGTTGATCATGCTCCGGCGTGGTCAATAACCTCTCGGAGTTGGTTTAGCGATTGCTAAGGCGCGACGCCCTCGCACATTCGTAGTCGGATCGTCAAAGTCGACTTCCACCAAAGCTAAATCCATCATCTCATCGAAAGACGGGACACCTTTGGCTCTATCAATACTGGGGGATGAGCAAGATGCTCAACGACATCTAGAGGCTGGCGAGCGTGTGCTTACACGGGTTATTCGAGAGAAAAATGATCTCCAGGATGACCATACCCGGCTGGGCGTTGAACTGGGAGGTGTTCGGGCCCAGCTTGCAGACTCCATGAAGGAGAACAAGAGGCTTCGACGCGACATTTTTAGTATGCTCTCAATTGAACCTTTATACAGTTCCGCGAAGAAACTGGCTAATAGAGTTATGTCTGTAGGTATGCTGATAGGTCGCCCCGAAGAGGAGATGCCTGGATCCGCAGGCGATCTTCTGCAAGAGCTTTCACAACTGCACAAACAAGCTCGGCAGGTGATGCAGGGTATTGCCCAGGCCTTGTGGCCATCCGCCTCCCTGCCAGGAGGCATGGAGGAGCTTGTAGAGATGCTCCAGGGAGCACGGCGGCACTTCCGATTATGGAAGATATTGGCCTGCCGACAAGGTGCGAGGGAAGCCTAGGCCATGGTGAAAACGCGGTACACCAAGGTTGACCCGAATCACATGGACGAGGTCGGACCTGTAGGGTCAGATGGGAAAGAGATCCCTGTTAGTCTGGTATATGACCAGGTAGGTTTAGCCGCAAAGTATTCCCAACAGGATTGTAGGCTAGACAGCTTGTTGGATGGTATAGAAGAAGAATTTAGTCACTCTAAGTGACTCTGTACTTCAAATGACATTTTTTGTCCCTAGCCGGATTGTAAATTATTCGTCATGGCAGACCTTTTCGCTTCAACCTCCGGACTCGACAGGCCGGAGTGTATCCGAATACCCACTCAGTTATGTAAAAACTGGGGTACGCGTGGAAACCAGGCATAGGGGTCATAAGTGCTTGAACAGACAAGTACCCAACTAGCTATGTTATATTACATGGATAGTAAGAAACATCTTCCAGGGAGAATAGTTCCGATAAGGGTTCCTTTCCCTGGGCACGCATGCATTAATGTGCATGTCCGAACTGCGAAAAGAGAAGCATGATATAAACATCTGGGGGCATGTATTGTAATAGGTAAGAAACATCTTTTGTTCACCGACCGAATATTCCCTTAAGAACGCTAGCTTTCAGCTGCACCCAGTCTGAGGTACACATCCGGCTGACCCAGCAGTAACAATCGCAGAGGTTCTCCCCTTATGCCTTAGCCGAACTAACGGGAACGTAGGGCATAAACACAGGAGCCAGGCAACCCAGCTTGGCCAAAACTTAAGTCATATCGATGCATATAATGGCGAAAAAAGGTACATATGGAGAAGCGACACACATGTAGTGGGCATAAAGCCCGAGAGATAATTATATTAAGCTTCTGTATAAGAAGCCCCCAGGTATAATGAGCACACATAGCACATCAAGATTGTGCAGTCAAGACACACTTTAAGCTTTTAAGGCCATAAACAAAAAGGAAGAAAGAAAGAAAGAAAGAAAGCGGATATAACTTTAAAAAAAGCGGAGGTAAGGAGACAAACATAGAGTCCGGCACTAGGCGTAGAATCTTCGCAGTCTAGCCGTGTTCCATGGGTTTGGCTCGATTTGATTATCAGATGCATCACGCAGATGATACGCTCCTTCGGTGAGAACTTTATCAATGATGAAGGGACCCTCCCACTTGGGCTTGAGCTTGTCCTTTTTCTTCTCTGGTAGGCATAGAACGAGTTAGCCAATGTTATAAGTTTTGGCCCGTACTTCTCTACTTTGATACCTTCGAGCCTGTTGCTAATAAAATGCAGAACATGCTTTTGCGACGTCACGCTCCTCCTCCAGGGCATCTAAATTGTCCTGCCGATCAAGCTCGGCTTCTCTCTCTTCGTACATGTGCACTCAAGGTGAGTCATGAATGATGTTGCAGGGCAATACCGCCTCTACACCGTACACCATAAAAAATGGTGTGTATCTGGTAGTGCGCTTCGGCGTGGTCTACAGCCCCCATAGTACGGAGTCGAGCTCCTCAACCCAGTGCGTATCTGATTCCTTCAAGGATCGCACTAGTCTGGGTTTGATGCCGCTCATAATAAGACCATTTGCTCGTTTGACTTGACCGTTTGTTTGGGGGTGATAGACGGAGGCGTAATCGAGCTTAATGCCCATGTTGCCACACCAAGTTTTCACCTCGTCGGCTGTGAAGTTGGAGTCATTATCGGTGATGATGCTGTGGGGGGCACCGTAACGGTGTATGACCCCTGATATGAAGTCTATGACTGGTCCGGATTCGGCCATTTTAACTGGTTTGGCTTCTATCCATTTGGTGAATTTATCCACCATGACCAACAAGTATTTTTTCTTATGGCTTCCTCCTTTAAGGGGTCCAACCTTATCGAGCCCCCAGACCGTAAAGGGCCAAGTTATGGGGATTGTTTGGAGAGTGGTAGGTGGCATATGGCTTTGATTTGCAAAAAGCTGACAACCGACGCAATGTTGGACGAGGTCCTGTGTGTCTGCTCGGGCTATCGGCCAGTAGAAACCTGTACAGAAGGCCTTGCTTACAAGGGCCCGAGCTGCAGCGTGGTGGCCGCCAAGTCCAGCATGAATTTCGGCCAAAAGTTGTCGTCCTTCCTCTTCGGAGATGCACCTTTGGAGTACTCCGGTAGCGCTTTTCTTATAAAGCACTCCCTCATGAACCTTGTAGGCTTTAGAGCGCCGCACAATGCAACATGCCTCATTTTGGTCCTCAGGGAGTTCTTGCCTATTTAGGTAGGCTAAGAAGGGTTCTGTCCACGGGGCGATGACAGCCATGATCACGTGAGCCGATGGTGTTATTTCGGTGGCGGAGCCTCTGATTATGTCAGTGTGTTCGGGATCTGGGGTTGTGGTCGGATCCGGACTAGTATTGCCAGTCTCCCCTTCCGACACCACAAATGGCTTGAAGAACCTTTCCAAGAAGATATTAGGTGGGACGGGGTTGAGCTTAGTGCCGATGCGGGCGAGGATATCCGCCGCTTGATTGTTTTCTCGGACCACATGATGGAATTCGAGCCCCTCGAACCGGCTGACATCTTGAGGACGGCATTCCAGTAGGCCGCCATTTTCGGGTCCTTGGCGTAAAAGTCTCCATTTATTTGGGATATTGCGAGGTTTGAATCCCCATGCACTTCTAGGCGTTGAATGCCCGTGGAGACTGCCATCCGAAGACCATGCAACAGAGCCTCGTATTCGGCTGCATTGTTGGAGTCTGTGTATAATAATTGGAGTACGTATTGGACTGTATCTCCGGTGGGGGATGTCAATACAATGCCTGCTCCCGAACCAGCCAGCATCTTAGAGCCGTCAAAGTTCATGATCCAATTGTAGTACACGTCGTACTAATTAGGGAGTTCGGCTTCTGTCCATTCGGCGATGAAGTCAGCCAGTACTTGCGACTTAATGGCTCTTCGTGGTTTGTATATTATGTTGAACGGGACGAGTTCGATAGCCCACTTAGCAATCCAGCCCGTGGCATCGCGGTTATTTATTATATCGTTGAATGGTACTTCAGAGGCCACCGTGATTGAACACTCTTGAAAGTAGTGTCGTAGTTTCCGGGATGCCATGAAGACCGCATATGCTATCTTTTAATAATGTGGGTACCGTGACTTGCATGGAGTGAGGACAGTGGATACGTAGTATACCGGCTTTTGAAGCGAGAACTTATGTCCGTCCGTCTCTTGTTCGACGACGAGCATTGCGCTTACAACCTGGTGTGTTGCAGCTATATATAACATCATGTGTTCACCAATATTTTGCGCGGCCAGGATTGGATTACTGGACAAGAGGGCCTTTATTTCTTCCAGTCTGGCCGTAGCCGCATCCGTCCACTCGAAGTGTTCGGTGCGTCGAAGAAGGGGATAAAGAGGTAGTGCCTTTTCTCCCAATCGGGAGATAAAAGCGTCTTAATGCAGCCACGCATCCAGTTAATTTCTGGATTTGCTTGAGGTCTGTTGGGGTAGCCAACTGTGATAGAGCTCCGATTTTAGCCAGATTTGCTTCAATTCCTCTATTGGAAACGATGAAGCCCGGGAGCTTTCCGGCAGGCACGCGAAAACGCATTTTTCCAGATTGAGCTTGATGTCATATGTTTGGAGATTGTCGAACGTAAGCCTCAAGTTGTCTATTAAAGATTCGACGTGTCTGGTTTTGATGACCACGTCGTCTATGTATGCCTCAACTGTTTTGCCGATTTGTTTTTCCAGGCATGTCTGAATCATGCGTTGATAGGTTGCACCGGCATTTTTGAGCCCGAAAGGCATGGTGTTAAAGCAGAAAGGGCCGTACGGAGTGATGAATGCCATTGCGGCTTGATCGGACTCCGCCATCTTGATTTGATGGTATCCGGACTATGCGTCGAGGAAGCACAATGAGTCATGTCCTGCGGTAGCGTCGATGATTTGATCGATGCGTGGGAGGGGGAAGGGATCCTTGGGGCAAGCCTTATTGAGGTCCTTGAAATCGACACATAGGCGCCAGGAATTGTCCTTCTTTGGTACCACCACCAGGTTTGCTAGCCAGTCCAAATGTTTTATTTCTCTGATAAATCCAGCCTCGAGTAACTTGGCTAGCTCCTCTCCCATGGCTTGTCGTTTAGGTTCTGAAAAATGCCGAAGAGTGTGCTTGACCGGCTTGTATCTCTTCAGTATGTTTAGGCTATGCTCGGCCAGCCTGCGTGGGATACCTGGCATGTCTGAAGGATGCCAGGCGAAGATGTCCCAATTCTCACGCAAGAACTCTCGCAGTGCGGTGTCTATTGTGGGGTTTAGCTGTGCCTCGATGGATGCTATTTTTGTGGGGTCCGTTGGGTGGACCTAGAATTTGACTATTTCGTCCGCTAGTTTGAAAGAGGTGGACCTGGGTCGTTTGTCGAGTATCACGTCATCCCTGTCCACTGCGGAGCGCAGTGCAGTTAGTTCTTCGGCTGCGAGGGCTTCGGATAATGCCTCGAGGGCCAGTGCGGCGGTTTTATTTTCGGCGTGGAGTGCTACGTCCGGATCACTTTTAGAGTGATGATTCCATTGGGACCGGGCATCTTGAGCTTCATGTACCCATAATGGGGTATAGCTTGGAAGCTCGTGAATGCATCCCGCACTAAAAGGGCGTGGTATCCACTACTGAATGGGGCCACTTAGAATGTGATTTCTTCAGACCTATAATTCTCCGGCGTGCCGAATACCACATCCAGTGTGATATTTCCCGCACATCGTGCCTCCCGACTAGGGATGATTCCTCTGAAGGTCGTGCTGCTTTTCTCAATGCGGCTCTTGTCTATTTCCATTTTGTTGAGAGTTTCCTCGTAGATGAGGTTTAATCCGCTACCGCCGTCCATGAGCACTTTAGTAAGCCGGAAGCCGTCCACAATTGGACTAAGGACCAAAGCGGCTGGTGCTCGAACTGTTCGGAATTGAGGTTCGTCACTGGCATTGAAGGTTATGGCTGTGTCGTTCCATGGATTTATTGCTGCAACATGGCAGACTTCAGCGAGGCTGCGGAGTGCTCGCTTGCGCCTATTTTTTGAGGCGAAAGTCTTGAAGACTGTCAATACTGTATTGTTATTTTCCGTGGGATGATGCTCTGCGGTATTGTTGATGAGGAGATCCTCGCCGCTCTTGGCCACCTGCCAGAGTATCCCACATGCTCTAAGGTTGTGTGTTGGTATGGTATCCGGTGTATTGTGAATTTTGCATGCATTACAAAAAGTACACTTCCGTGATGATACGTGTTTGTCATAGTAGGTCGCGTTTTTGTCATGCATGTACATCCATGACGATTTTATGACAGAATCAAGATAGTCATACCTGTGCTGTCATAGAAGTGTTCCATGACATTACCAAAATTATCATCACGGAAGTGTCCACTTCCATGACGATAAATCGCGCGTCCCAGAAGTGCTTTCGTCAAGGGTGACCGACACGTGGCATCCATCGTAACGGAACGCCATTAAGCTATCGGGTCGGGTTTTGGATCCGATAACCCATTAACAGCCCCGACCAATGGGGATTTTCCACATGTAAAATCATCATTGGCTGGAGGAAACACGTGTCGGCTCATAGTTATCCACTCATTGGACAGAAGGCGCCTATGATAGGTCGACATGTGGCACGGCCCAACAGTGGCCCATTCCTATGAAAAGGCCGGCCCGTTTGACTTGGTCAAAAGGTGGCGGGCCGGCCCATGGAAAGCCTGTTAATGGCCTGTTCGCATATAGCCCATTTACAGCCTGCTAACCCAAGGCCCGTTATGCCCTATCCGAATTAGGCCCAGTAGCATCATCTGGGCCATCCAATATGATTCCAACCCATTTTCACTTCTGGCCCATGTATGGCCCATGACGTCTTTCGGCCCATATTAGGCCCTTTGTAACTATTGGCCCATTAACGACCCGTGGTGAAACTGGCCCGTAATGAACAGTGTATCACTTTACACCCATAAAGGGCCAGTGGTGAAATTGGCCCGTAATGAACAGTGGTATCACTTTATACCCATTAACGGCCCGTTATTCCATTGGGCCGTTTCCAACCCAGGTTATCTTTCGGCCTTCTGAGGGCCCATTTATTCTTGGGCTCATTTGGAGCATTCGGTTACTTACGGCCCATTACTGTCATTTTCTGCTTGTGGGACAAATTCAGCCCGTTGTTACAGTCGGCCCGTTTGTGGAACGTTAATCTATTGGGCCATTTTCATAGCATCACCAAATATGGCCTATTAACGGCCCGTTATGGTCAGCCCATAAAACATACGATTCCATTAAAGGCCCGTCTACGGCCCATTAAAGGCCCGTACAATACCCATAAATGAGTCGGCCCTTACAAGGCCCATGGATCCTACGAGACATAGAAGGCCCATGGATCCTACGAGACGTAGAAGGCCCATGGATCCTACGAGATGTAGAAGGCCCGTGGATCCTAGGAGACATAGAAGGCCCATGGATCCGACGGCCCATTGAAGGCACATGGATCTGATGGCCCATTGAAGGCACATGGATCCGATGACCCATTGAAGGCCCATGGATCCGACGGCCCGTACATGGCCCATGGATCGTACGGCCCGTGAAGGGCCATGGTCAGGCGAGTTGGCCCCCGTTTGAATGATATAGCATATTCAAAGAATTATCCTACTCAATACTATCACCTCTAAAAAGCATACACTATACAACAAAGAGATCAAGGCATAGAAAGGTAGAATAATCCTACACTATACAATAAAGAAATTACAGCCGATTATACCCACTGGGCATTATGATTCGGCACAGGTGTTAATAAAGCATACACAAACAGCAAATTACATACACTTGGAAAATACAACTCATACATCATGGACGCGCATCAACTTAACTCCATTTGAACTATAATCAATTGGCCGGATTCAGGTAGCACAAATTTCAGTCTGCAAAATCTCCAATTCCTTCATGGTTACCTCAGTGTCTTGTTTCATTTTTTGACTCCTGCATCTAATACCTGCATGTCCAGTCTCAACTTGTTGATTAAATGTTGACAATCATGTACACGTTGTCTTGCCACCTCTAGTTGATGCTCGAGAACATTAGCACATTCCAATTCCAATCTATAATCATTCGGTAACAACCATGCCGCACTGCTCGCAGATCTTTGTGTTGATGTCACTTCATCCTGAAATGTTTTTGTAAGTACACATGACTAGGGCAAAAATATAGTTACAACAGTGAAGCAAGCAAGACACTATTTTGTACTACATGGCAAAACAGGACTAACAATAATGTTACACATCACTTTAAAAAAATGTTACACGTCATGAAGCATAAGCAGGTGATATTTTAAAAATTATAAAAAAGAAAGTCTGTGCAGCCTGCATACAGAAATCCCTCTTAGTTCATCAGAGGAGCATGATGTTGGGGCCCAATCAAAAACACAGACAAGTTACAAATTTAGATAGCACGTTGCGTATAAGCAAGCAGTTGGCCATTTTGTATCTCAATTAAAGTCTTAGGGAGCATAATGAACAGCAGAGGGTTTCATACAAACATACTACAGCAGGCAAAACTATGCAATCATTAGCGTAGTATAAACTAGATTGTGAGCCTCATGCAATAATAGTTGGTTAATAGACTTCAAAGCTTCAGGCATACTTCGGCAGAGTAATTAAATGGTAAGGCCTTTAATTATGTCAACTAATAGTTATACAAGTACCGAACATTAGGCATGATTATTTGGGCATCTAATTAATTGAGGACAAATAAAGCAATTGAAAAGAGTAAATTAACTATGCCTGAAACAAACAAGGAATTGAACTGTTAAGTTGCATACAGTGACTTACCTTAGCAGGTTGAAGAGGCTCAGCGCAGCTCCTACTTCTCTTGCAAGGCTCCTTCCTAACATCTTGTACTTGGAAATCCTCAATCTTATCTTCATTGCACCCCCTCTGCAAGGTGACACAAACTAGTTACTCGTCTCCTTGGAAGATAAATATGCATACTTTCCAGTCCGTGAACACAAAAGGATGAGATTATAACAAAACAACACCACATAATGAAACATGCCGCATCTCTTGCACTTGCACACAATGAAATGAGCATTTACTATGTCTGCACTATGTAAAAACTAGGCATACCTTCGAACTGGATCTCCAGGTACTCTTGGAGAGCCTACTGTAGTGTACAGCCAAACCTTTATGTCACCTATGAGTTAGATAAGGCCCCACTATAGCAGCCCGTAGTGTTTAAATCATTGACAAGCTCTGTTAGAGTGTTAGGTCAAGAACAACAAGTAATCAAAGCAAACAGTCCTAGTATGGCTGGCTGATGCAAACAAGCAATTGAACAGATGTGTGAGCAAATCTTACATATCAAGAAAAGAAGCAAAGAAGGAGGCTTAAAGACCATCACTTGACTGACCAGATTTAAGGGGCATTTAAACATCATGTGCAACGTATGAACTAACATAAACATTGCATATTCTGGATTCTACAATGGAATGCACATGTATTAGGTTATGCCATGTATGATGATGCCTAAATGTACAGATAGCAGGCAGGAGTGATTCATCATTGCACGCACAATTGAATTGTAGGTTAAGGGCCAGTTCGATTCCGCCTTTTTAGGGCATATTGTCAAAATAAGCCATAAAAGATGTAAAGAAGTCATTTTTGAGTTATGGGCTTGGGCTTAACTAATTTCACTTTGGAGGGGGGTGTTTCGGGTAGAACCTCACTTGAAATTGAAGGGAAGGGGAATAGTGAAATGACTTTGTTGTCTGCCTATATTACACTCAAAATGCAACTGCTGACGCCCGTGTAACACCTGACCCTCAAGTAAAAACAAACATGCAACCATTCATTACTTGCCCGCTTGCATCTCCTCTCCCCTTTCCTCTACCTCGATCCCCTGCCTGGAGCACTAGGGTTCCTCCAGCAAGCCGTCACTACTGGTCCCATCTGGCCTAGTCCTCGACGATACTATGTCCAGCTAGGCTACATGGCCGGCGGGTAGGGGCAAATCTCCCTAGCTGCTCCTCCCTCTGGCGCTGCCCCTCATTCTCATGGTCTCCAGCAGCTGCTCCACTATGGTTCGTCCACGCACTACTCCGGTGGGCGCTGCACAACTACGGCTGATGCCACACTGCAGCAGAAGGCACCTTATTCCCCCTCCCCTCCTCCCAGGCCATGGACTTGAGGTGTTGTTGAAGGATGAGCTCATCCAACAAGGTGAGGATCTCCTCTGATTTTTTGCCAAATTTTCATTCTGATCCACTATACGATGAATTGCTATGAGCTTCTTCTGCTGCTGCTATATGATGCATTGCTATGAGCTGCTCCTGCTACCGTTATATGATGAATTGCTATGAGCTGCTGCTGCTCTATGATGAGTTGCTATGAGCTGCTGCTGCTGTTATATGATGAATTGCTATGAGCTGCTGCTGCTATATGATGAGTTGCTATAAGCTGCTCCTGCTGCTGCTATATGATGAATTGCTATGAGCTGCTCCTAGTGCTGCTATATGATGAATTGCTATGAGCTGCTCCTGTTGCTGCTATATGATGAATTGCTATGAGCTGTTGCTGGTATATGATGAATTGCAGACTGCTGCTGCTGTATGATGAGTTGCTATGAGCTGCTGCTGCTGCTGCTATATGATGCTTTTAGGTGGTGCTGCTATATGATAATAACCAGCCACTTGGACCATCGAATTTCAATAAATAATTGTTCTTCATTTAAATGTGGGTCATGCGTTCTTCGTTTAAATTAGGCAATGGGATCTCTATGGAAAACATTGATCAAAGTAGATTGTGCCAAGTAGATGGTATCTTTGTATTTGCATTTTGAGCAAATAGTGATGGTCTGTTTCCCATCATATTAATTAATGCACTGGGTTCAATTTTTGATGTTTGCAAGTCAAGTTAATTTCCATATGGGCAGCAAAATGAAAAAAAATATAATGCAATCTAGACTTTCCACTGATCATACCAAAGATAAGCTGAAAATGCAATGAAAAGAACTGATTGGCTTATTACATGGAGCTTATATTCACAGGTGCTTATTTTCTTACGGTAACTCATAATAACTGTCCCTAAGAAACTTGGCTAATAGAACTGGCATACAAATAACATGTCACGATGATTGCAATGGAGGAGTGACGTACCATAGCACACTGTATAGGCTCACCGCCGCCTCTCCTTATTTTGCGATGTTCCATGAAATTGCCACATACATCTTGTACTTTTTCATTGTGTAACCCTATCTGCAAGTTGACACAGCTAATTTCAGACATCTCTACATGATACTACATTGCATATCCCTTGTGCATATTTAAACCACCAATTAACGATTGTGTGCGTACCATAAACTAGCCATGACTCTGTATGCTGGACTAGCAGGCACTCTAAGGGAGCCTAATGTAGTGCACTTGAATTTCTACATGCCACCTACGATTTTGTGTAATGTACTTCCCTGTTCCTAAATACATGTCTTTGTAGAGATTCCAGTATGGACCACATACAGATGTATATAGATGCATCTTTGAGTGTAGATTCACTCATTTTGCTCCGTATGTAGCCTATAGTGGAATCTCTAGAAAGACTTATATTTAGGAACGTAGGTACGAGGTAGTATCATGTATGACATCTACATATCTAATTTAGCAGCCAGTAGTAGAAATCATTGTCTGCACAAAGGGATTACTGGTTGAAAATCCTAGCAAAGCATGCTGGCAGGCATAGAACAATACAAGAGAGAGAGAGTGATACATCTCCAACGTATCTATAATTTTTGATTGTTCCATGCTATTATATTACCCATTTTGGATGTTTATGGGCTTTATTTTACACATTTATATCATTTTTGGGACTAACCTACTAACCGGAGGCCCAACCCGTATTGCTGTTTTTTTGCCTATTTTAGTATTTCGAAGAAAAGGAATATCAAACGGAGTCCAAACGGAATGAAACCTTCGGAGGCGTTATTTTTGCAACGAACGTGATCTAGAGGACTTGGAGTGCAAGTCAAGAAGCAGCCGAGGCGGCCACGAGATAGGAGGGCGCCCCCCCGTAGGGCGCGCCCCCTATCTCATGGGCCCCTCGGGCGGCCACCGACGTACTTCTTCCTCCTATATAAGCCTACGGACCCTGGAAACATCCAGGGAGCAACCTTCCACCACCGTAACCTTCTGTATCCGCGAGATCCCATCTTGGAGCCTTCGTCGGCATTCTACCGGAGGGGGAATCGACCACGGAGAGCTTCTACATCAACACCATAGCCCTTCCGATGAGTTTTGAGTAGTTTACCACAGACCTACGGGTCCATAGTTATTAGCTAGATGGCTTCTTTTCTCTTTTTGGATCTCAATACAATGTTCTCCCCCTCTCTTGTGGAGATCTATTTGAAATAATCTCTTTTTGCGGTGTGTTTGTCGAGATCCAATGAATTGTGCGTTTATGATCAAGTTTATCTATGAATAATATTTGAATCTTCTCTGAATTCTTTTATGTATGATTGAGTTATCTTTGCAAGTCTCTTCGAATTATTAGTTTGGTTTGGCCTACTAGATTGATCTTTCTTGCCATGGGATAAGTGCTTAGCTTTGGGTTCAATCTTGCGGTGTCCTTAACCAGTGACAGAAAGGGTTGCAAGGCACGTATTGTATTGTTGCCATCGAGGATAAAGATATGGGGTTTATATCATATTGCATGAGTTTACCCTCTACATCATGTCATCTTGCTTAAGGCGTCACTCTATTCTTATGAACTTAATACTCTAGATGGAGGCAAGAGTCGGTCGATGTGTGGAGTAATAGTAGTAGATGCAGGCAGGAGTCGGTCTACTTGTTGCGGACGAGATGCCTATATACATGATCATGCCTAGATAATCTCATAATTATTCGCTTTTCTATCAATTGCTCGACAGTAATTTGTTCACCCACCGTAATACTTATGCTATCTCGAGAGAAGCCTCTAGTGAAACCTATGGCCCCCGGGTCCATCTCTTATCATATTTGCTTCCAATCTACTTTTATTTGCATCTTTACTTTTTGCATTTATATTATAAAATACAAAAAATATATTTATCTTATCATACTATCTTTATTAGATCTCACTTTCGCAAGTGGCCATGAAGGGATTGACAACCCCTTTATTGCGTTGGTTGAGAGTTCTTGGTTTGTTTGTGTAGGTGCGTGGGACTTTTGAGGAGCCTCCTACTGGATTGATACCTTGGATCTCAAAAACTGAGGGAAATACTTACGCTACTATTGTTGTATCACCCTTTCCTCTTCAAGGAAAACCAACGCAAGCTCAAGACGTAGCAAGAAGGATTTCTGGCGTCGTTGCCGGGGAGGTCTTCGCTCAAGTCAAGACATACCAGGTACCCATCACAAACACATCTCCCTCGCATTTACATTATTTGCCATTTGCCTCTCGTTTTCCTGTCCCCCACTTCACCTTTGCCGTTTTATTCGCCCTCTGTTTCCCAATCTCCTCCTATCTTTTCACTTGCCTTTTCTGTTTGCTTGTGTGTTGGATTACTTGTTGCCATGGCGCAAGACAATACCAAATTGTGTGATTTCTCGAATACCAATAATAATAATTTCCTTAGTACTCTGATTGCTCCTCTTAATGATGTTGAGTCTTGTGAAATCAATGCTGCTTTGCTGAATCTTGTTATGAAAGATCAATTCGCTGGCCTTCCTAGTGAAGATGCCGCTTCTCATCTAAACAACTTTGTTGATTTGTGTGATATGCAAAAGAAGAAAGATACGGATAACAATATTGTCAAATTGAAGTTATTTCCGTTTTCACTTAGAGATCGTGCTAAAGTTTGGTTTTCGTCTTTGCCTAAAAATAGTATTGATTCTTGGAACAAGTGCAAGGATGCTTTTATCTCTAAGTATTTTCCTCCCGCTAAGATTATCACTCTTAGGAACGATATTATGAATTTTAAACAGCTTGATCATGAGCATGTTGCCCAATCTTGGGAAAGAATGAAATTGATGATTCGCAATTGCCCTACTCATTGAATTTATGGATGATCATACAAAATTTTTATGCCGGTTTGAACTTTGCTTCTAGAAATCTCTTAGATTCGGCCGCGTGAGGCATGTATGGAAATCACGTTAGGAGATGCTACAAAACTTCTTGATAATAATATGTCTAATTATTCTGAATGGCACAGCGAAAGATCTTCTAGTAAAAAGTGCATGCTATAGAAGAAATCAATGTTTTGAGTGGAAAGATGGATCAACTTATGATGTTGTTTGCTACTAAAAATACTCCTCTTGATCCCAATGATATGCCTTTGTCTACGTTGATTGAGAAAAATAATGATTCTATGGATGTGAATTTTGTTGGTAGGAATAGTTTTGGAAACAATGCTTATAGAGGAAATTTTAATTCTAGACCATTCCCTAGTAATTCCTCTAATAATTATGGAAATTCCTACAATAATTCTTATGGTAATTTTAATAAGATGCCCTCTTATTTTGAGAATAGTGTGAAAGAATTTATGATTTCTCAAAAGAATTTTAATGCCTTGCTTGAAGAAAAATTGCTCAAAGTTGATGATTTGGCTAGGAACGCTGATAGGCTTTCGCTTGATATTGATTCTCTTAAACTTAGATCTTCTTCCCCTAAGCATGATATCAATGAGTCTCTCAAAGTAATGAGAATTTCCATTGATGAGTGCAAAGAAAGAACAGCTAGATTGCGTGCTAAGAAAGATAGCTTTATAAAAGCGTGTTCTTCTAGTTTCCATGAAAATAATGATGAGGATCTTAAAGTTATTGATGCGTCTCCTATTAGATCTATGTTTTGCAATATGAATCTTGATAATTATGGGACTGATGATGAGTCAACTTTACCTAGAAGGCGTCCCAAAAATTCGGAGTTTTTAGATCTTGATGCTAAATTTGGTAAAAGTGGGATTGGAGAGGTCATGACTTTAAATAGTATTGAACCCACTATCTCGGATTTCAAGGAATTTGATTATGATAATTGTTCTTTAAAAGGTTGTATTTCCTTGTTGCAATCTGTTGTTAATTCTCCTCATGCTTATAGTCAAAATAAAGCTTTTACCAAACATATCGTTGATGCCTTGTTACAATCTTATGATGAAAAACTTAATTTGGAAGTTTCTATACCTAGAAAACTTAATGATGAGTGGGAACCTACTATAAAGATTAAAATTAAATATCATGAGTGTTTTGCTTTGTGTGATTTGGGTGCTAGTGTTTCCACGATTCCGAAAACTTTATGTGATATTCTAGGTTTCCATGATCTTAATGATTGCTCTTTAAATTTGCACCGTGCGGATTCCACCATTAAAAAGCCAATGGGAAGGATCAATGATGTTCTCATTGTTGCAAATAAAAATTTGGTGCCCGTAGATTTTATCGTTCTTAATATAGATTGCAATCTTTCTTGCCCTATTATTCTTGGTAGACCTTTCCTTAGAATGATTGGCGCGATTATCGATATGAAGGAAGGGAATATTAGATTCGAATTTCCATTAAAGAAAGGCATGGAGCACTTTCCAAAAAATAAAGTCAAATTACCTTATGAATCTATCATGCGAGCTCATTATGAATCAAGTGCCGAAGATGGCACTACTTAGATCTATCTTCGCTTTTATGCCTAGCTAGGGGCGTTAAACGATAGCGCTAGTTGGGAGGCAACCCAATTTTCTTTGTGTTTTTTGTTTTTGTTCCTGTTTAGTAATAAATTTTGCATCTACTTTCTGTTTAGATGTGTTTTTATCTTTTAATTAGTGTTTGTGCCAAGTAGAACCTATAGGATAAACTATGATGATAGTTGATTTGATTCTGCTGAAAAACAGAAACTTTGTGCTCACGAGAAAAAAATTCAATAAATCACAAAAACGTGATTTTGCATTCATTCTTTTTGCTGCTTATCAATAAACAAATTTTACAGTACGTCCTATTTTGTTAGGATTTTTAGAGTTCCAGAAGTTTGCGTTAGTTACAGATTGCTACTGACTGTTCTGTTTTTGACAGATTCTGTTTTTCGTGTGTTGTTTGCTTATTTTGATGCATCTATGGCTAGTAAAATAGTTTATAAACTATAGAGAAGTTGGAATACAGTAGGTTTAACACCAAAATAAATAAAGAATGAGTTCATTACAGTACCTTATGTGGTGGTTTTGTTTTCTTTCACTAACGGAGCTTATAAGATTTCCTGTTGAGTTTTGTGTTGTGAAGTTTTCAAGTTTTGGGTAAAGCTTTTATGGACTATGGAATAAGGAGTGGCAAGAGCCTAAGCTTGGGGATGCCCAAGGCATCCCAAGATATTCAAGGATAGCCAAAAGCTTAATCTTGGGGATGCCCCGGGAAGGCATCCCCTCTTTTGTCTTTGTTCATTGGTAACTTTACTTGGAGCTATATTTTTATTTGCCACATGATATGTGTTTTGCTTGGAATGTCGTGTAATATATTAGTCTTTGCTTTTTAGTTTACCACAATCATCCTTGCTATACACACCTTTTGGGAGAAGCCTACTTGATTAGAATTTGCTAGAATACTCTATGTGCTTCACTTATATCTTTTGAGCTTGATAGTTTTTGCTCTAGTGCTTCACTTATATCTTTTAGAGTACGGTGGTGGATTGATTTTATAGAAATTACTAGTCTATATTGCTTCACTTATATTATTTTGAGAGTCTTCTAGAACAGCATGGTATTTTCTTTGGTTACAAATTTGGTCCTAGAATGATGAGCATCCAAGTTGGGTATAATAAAAACTATCATAGAAAATGAATTGGATGTTATGATCAATTTGGTGCTTGATAATTGTTTTGAGATATAAAGGTATTAATGTTAGGGTCATGCTAGTGGATAATTATGAAACTGAGAAATACTATTGCTTAAGTTGGCAAGTCACATAGCATGCACGTATGGTAAAAGTTATGTGACAAATTTGTTGCATGAGGTGCTCTTTTGATTGTCTTCCTTATGAGTGGCAGTCGGGGACGAGCGATGGTATTTTCCTACCAATCTATCCCTCTTGGGGCATGCGTAGTAGTACTTTGCTTCGAGGGCTAAGTAGACTTTTGCAATAAGTATATGAGTTCTTTATGACTAATGTGAGTCCATGGATATACGCACACTCATCCGTCCACTTTGCTAGCTTTCCTTATTACCGCGCAACTTTTGCCAGTATTGAACCCATTATTTACCTTCCTCAAAACAGCCACCATACCTACCTATTATGGCATTTCCATAGCCGTTCAGAGATATATTGCCATGCAACTTTCCACCGTTTCGTTTATTATGACACATTTCATCATTATCATATTGCTCTTTGCATGATCATGTAGTTGACATTGTATTTGTGGCAAGGCCACCTTCATAATTTTCATACATGTCGCTCTTGATTCATTGCATATCCCGGTACACCGCCGGAGGCATTCATATAGAGTCATATCTTGTTCTAGCTTTGAGTTGTAATTCTTGATTTGTAAATCCGTAAAAGTGTGATGATCTTCATTATTAGAGCATTGTCTCAGTGAGGAAAGGATGATGAAGACTATGATTCCCCCACAAGTCGGGATGAGACTTCGGACTTTACAAAAAGAAAAAAAAAGGCATAAAGGCCAAAAAGAAAAAAGAGAGAGGCCAAAGAAAAAAACGAAAAGAGAAAGAAAAAAAAAGAGAAAAATAAAAAAAGAGAAAAAGGAAAAAATGAGAGAAAAAGAGAGAAGGGACAATGCTACTATCTCTTTTTTCCACACTTGTGCTTCAAAGTAGCACCATGATCTTCATGATAGAGAGTCTCATATATTGTCACTTTCATATACTAGTGGGGATTTTTCATTATAAAACTTGGCTTGTATATTCCAATGATGGGCTTCCTCAAAATGCCCTAGGTCTTCGTGAGCAAGCAAGTTGGATGCACACCCACTTAGTTACTTTTTGTTGAGTTTTCATATATTTATAGCTCTAGTGCATCCGTTGCATGGCAATACCTACTCACTGACATTGATATCTATTGATGGGCATCTCCATAGCCCGTTGATACGCCTAGTTGATGTGAGATTATCTTCTCCCTTTTTGTCCTTACAACCACCACCATTTACCACGATAGTGTTATGTCCATGGCTTGCGCTCATGTATTGCGTAAGAGTTGAAAAAGCTGAAGTGCGTTAAAAAGTATGAAACAATTGCTCGGCTCGTCATCAGGGTTGTACATGATGGGAGTATTTTGTGTAATGAAAATGAAGCATGTCCCAACTATAGGATTTTGTAGGGACAAGCTTTCTTTGGCTATGTTATTTTGATAGGACATGATTATTTGTTAGTATGCTTTGAAGCATTATTATTTTTATGTTTTATAAGCTTTTATCTTGAATCATTTGGATCTGAACATTCATGCCACATTAAAGAAAATTATATTGAGAATTATGCTAGGTAGCATTCCACATCAATTTTTTTTATCATTTACCTACTCGAGGACGAGCAGGAATTAAGCTTGGGGATGCTTGATACGTCTCCAACGTATCTATAATTTTTGATTGTTCCATGCTATTATATTACCCGTTTTGGATGTTTATGGGCTTTATTTTACACATTTATATCATTTTTGGGACTAACCTATTAACTGGTGGCCCAACCCGTATTGCTGTTTTTTTGCCTATTTCAGTATTTCGAAGAAAAGGAATATCAAACGGAGTCCAAACGGAATGAAACCTTCGGAGGCGTGATTTTTGGAACGAACGTGATCCAGGGGACTTGGAGAGCAAGTCAAGAAGCAGCCGAGGCAGCCACGAGATAGGAGGCCCCCCTGTAGGGCGCGCGCCCTGTCTCGTGGGCCCCTTGGGTGGCCACCGACGTACTTCTTCCTTCTATATAAGCCTACGTACCCTGAAAACATCCAGGGAGCAACCGAAACACAATTTCCACCGCTGTAACCTTTTGTATCCGCGAGATCCCATCTTGGAGCCTTCGTCGACGTTCTGCCGGAGGGGGAATCGACCACGAAGGGCTTCTACATCAACACCATAGCCCTTCCGATGAGTTTTGAGTAGTTTACCATAGACCTACGGGCCATAGTTATTAGCTAGATGGATTCTTCTCTCTTTTTGCATCTCAATACAATGTTCTCCCCCTCTCTTATGGAGATCTATTCGATATAATCTCTTTTTGCGGTGTGTTTGTCGAGATCCGATGAATTGTGGGTTTATGATCAAGTTTATCTATGAATAATATTTGAATATTCTCTGAATTCTTTTATGTATGATTGAGTTATCTTTGCAAGTCTCTTGGAATTATCAGTTTGGTTTGGCCTACTAGATTGATCTTTCTTGCCATGGAAGAAGTGCTTAGGTTTGGGTTCAATCTTGCGGTGTCCTTACCCAGTGATAGAAAGGGTTGCAAGGCACGTATTGTATTGTTGCCATCGAGGATAAAAATATGGGGTTTATATCATATTGCATGAGTTTATCCCTCTACATCATGTCATCTTGCTTAAGGTGTTACTCTGTTCTTATGAACTTAATACTCTAGATGCAGGCAGGAGTCGGTCGATGTGTGGAGTAATAGTAGTAGATGCAGGCAGGAGTCGGTCTACTTGTTGCGGACGTTATGCCTATATACATGATCATGCCTAGATAATCTCATAATTATTCGCTTTTCTATCAATTGCTCGATAGTAATTTGTTCACCCACTGTAATACTTATGCTATCTCGAGAGAAGCCTCGAGTGAAACCTATGGCCCCCGGGTCTATCTCTTATCATATTTGCTTCCAATCTACTTTTAATTGCATCTTTACTTTTTGCATTTATATTATAAAATACCAAAATTTTATCTTATCATACTATCTCTATCAGATCTCACTTCCGCAAGTGGCTGTGAAGGGATTGACAACCCCTTTATTGCGTTGGTTGCGAGTTCTTGGTTTGTTTGTGTAGGTGCGTGGGACTTTTGAGGAGCCTCCTACTGGATTGATACCTTGGTTCTCAAAAACTGAGGGAAATACTTACGCTACTATTGCTGCATCACCCTTTCCTTTTCAAGGAAAACCAACGCAAGCTCAAGACGTTGCAGAGAGATGCGCTTACAAGATCATAGCAATGCCTCGGTCCAGGATCTTGGTTGGACAAGCTGTTAGATCCAGAAGAAACATCGTCCTTGTAGTTTTTGCCAGCTGCATAACAGGTAACAGCGACCGGTTAGTATATTTGAAGTACATCGGGCAGGTGATGCTGGACGGGTTTAAAGGTGAAAAGTACCTAGGCCGTGGCGGGTGCTTGACATCTCTCCAGACGGTGGGAATCAGGTTAGAAACGTCAAGGGTGATGACGCTGCGCTGGCTGTCGGGGTCAGGTAAGGAGATCTAGAACCGTCGAGTAGGGTGTTTGTGGAGCGGCTCCGGCAGGGTGGACTACGGTGTGGGCGAAGCGGATCTGTGGCTGTGGACGAGGGCGTAGGTGAAGCTGGTCCGGTGGTTGTGTTAAGGATGGTGTCGATGACGCGGATCTGCGGCCATGGACGGGGCGTCAGAAGCTGCTCCGGTGGTTGGGTTAAGGATGGTGTCGATGACGCGGATCTGCAGTCGTGGACGGGGTGTCGCAAGCTGCTTCGCTGGTTGGGTTAAGGGTGGTGTCGACGATGCGGATCTGCGTCCGTGGACGTGGCGTCAGAAGCTGCTCCGGTAGGTTGGATGAGGGTGCGAGGAAGCGGATCTGAGGCCGTGGACTTGTGAGTTGGCAAAGCGGCCCCAGTAGGGTTGAGAATGGTATAGGCCAAGCTACTCCGGTAGGGTCGATGATGGTGTCGGCGAAGTGGATCCGATAGGGTTGAGGAAGGTGTCGGCGAAGCGGCTCTGGTAGGGTTGAGGAAGGTGTCGGCGAAGAGGATCAGAGGCCGTCGACGGGGGCGTCGGTGGGGCGGCTCCGGGGGTGTGGACGAAGCGTCTCCGATGGGGAGTATGAATGAGCCGCTGCAGATGCGTGGGGGTTGATGAGAGTACCGGTGAAGCAGATCCGACACCATTAACAAGGCCGGCACTGAATGGGCTGTGGTACAGTGATGGATGAGCAATCTACTTGTTTCTAGGGGAGGCGGGAGGGGTAGATGTGGCCGCAGAAGCATATCCTGCAAGGTGGATGCCGCTGGCAGTGAATGGGCTATGGTACGCCGATGGATGAGCAGTCTAGGGTTTCGAGAGGGGAGGGGAGAAAGGGCGATGAAGTACGGACGGGGTGATGTAAGATGCTCTGGTGCTGTGGAGTTAGTCATTTTTGCGGGAGGGGGAGAGGAAATGGGGGTGCCATGTAGTGGGGGGAACCGGAAGTTACCAAAGCAGCCCCCACCTATCAGGTAGATGAGGGCGGTATTGTAACTATTGGTCTCTATGCACCAAGGACAAAAGGGGGATTTCGCATGCTAAAGACTAAGGTGGCGGAAATTTTAGAAGGAGGCGGGAGATTTTGCCGCCCGCGGGATCGTTCATATCTGGTTTCAACTAATTTTGGACCGTGCTAGCGGGAAGGTCATGCTAGACTGTGTACACGGGGCATGCGTCAGCAGTTAATAACTGGTGTGAAGTCCACACCAGAAAAAAAGACAATAACTCGGGATGATGCGCCGATAACTTGGACGTTCACACGGGCGCGGCCAATCGTACGGGTGTAGTGGCGCGTTCACAAAAAAGGGATCAAACGCTCAACCTATGTATTTCTCGTGTAAATAGATAATTTAGTGCCATTGGTTATTTACTTGAAACATAATGCATTGATGTGTTAGTGTAGAGGTGCGCAAAAAGAAATGGATATTGTAGTCAACTACTTAAAAGTGTTACCTCATATTATTACATAGCCTCCATTTCATAAATTGCGTACCCGTTGAATTCATATATGAATATTACATAAATTACTTCAAAATAGAAACTTAAATCATCCAAGACTAATGAATTTGAATGCAAGAGTAACAATGGTGCATGTACATGATAGCTACATTGGTTGTTTGAAGAAACATCACTATAACTTTGGCATGCACAACTGAAAAGGTTTATTTAAATAGAAAAAAATGTGATATGTGAGTGTCCAATCTTTATAGCGTTGAATTGATATTGTACCTTTGGCCATGATACGAAGTAGATATTGACTTATGTTCAAGCGATGCACGTCCACGATCGCTAGATAGTGATACGTGAATGAATTGTGCAATCTCTCTCACACGCATACATATCTCATTTCCCTGTGGGCATCGGAATCACACACTCTCACTTCGTGTATTTCTTTCCCTCCGCCAGGGTTAAATTCGTCTTTCTACCCCGTCCTACAAGTCTCTCACACAGAAACACACATGCTCTCTATGTCTAACACGCCCACCCTTTTAATTCCGCCCACCCACAACCACTAATGTCTCAAAGTATAATAATGTCTCTCACACATATGCTATCTACCTATCCCTTAATATAGCTAGATATGTGTCACACAAACTCCTTCTCCCTACTAGCAAGATGCCCATGCGCTGCACGAAACATCAAGATGCATTTTTATGAGAAGTTTATCTTGTGGGACAAAAGGATGAACGACGGAATGCCTTATTTGCAAATGCGGAGAGGGGTGTGGGTATCTTTTTGCAAAATTGCCATAGTTTCCTTCCTATCCGTCGGATATAAATCGGATGGCCTATATTGCAGGATGGGAGGAACACCATCATCACCAACTCTGTTTTTATAAGAGTAGAGATATGTGAGTGTCACTACCCCCCCCCCCACACCCACACACCCACACTTCCCAACACCGAAGGAGTAGGGTGACACCTCGATCTTGATACTAATCTATCGACTGACTTCTCTCTAAAACATACACACGCACACACACTACCCGGCACCGAAGGAGTAGGGTGGCACATCGATCTTGATAATAATCTATCTACTCCTCTTTCAAACACACACACACACACTCGCTAGTTGTGCCTCTATGCCTACCGCGCACACTCTCGATATGTCTTTCTCTCCCCCCCCCCCAATAATGACAGCAGAAGGGTGACAACTCGATCTGATCATAATCTGTCAATTGGTTTCTCTCAGAAACATTGTGTCTCGGTGCCTCGCTTGGTAGCCCCCTCGATATGTATACTTCTCGCGCACACATAGCTATAGTGATTATGACGCTGAACCCAGTGTGCCTTGCTTTTACCGGCCTCATGTGATAGTTTTCACCCTGTTTTCTGTTAATTAACAAGGCAACCTTTTCTTTGTTACTACTAGTGAATCTGAAATCATTCGGGGCGGACATAAAATATATCACTTCAACCCAATTATCGCAGCAACTATTTTAAAAGAAATTAGCTAGCTGCCTGTGCGTTGCACGGAACATCAAGATGCATTTTCATGAGTAGTTTATCTTGTGAGAGAAAAGGCTGAACAAGGGAAGGCCTTATTTGCGAATGTGGAGAGACGTGTGGGTATATTTTTGCAAAATTGCCATAGTTTCTTTCCTATCCATTAGATATAAATCCGACGGCCTATATTGCAGGATGGCACGCACACCATCATCACCAACTCTGTTTTCTACTCCCTCCGTCCGAAAATACTTGTCATCAAAATGGATAAAAAGAGATGTATCTAAAACTAAAATATGTCTAGATACATTTCTTTTTATCCATTTTGATGACAAGTATTTCCGGACGGAGGGAGTATTTGTCTTTTTAGAGATTTCAACAAGTGACTATGACCGGACCTTACCAACATACTCAAAAAAGTAGTCCATAATTTTGAGGTTACCCTCTTTTCTTGGCGGTGTAGTGCCATCTGGATACCTCATAAATAAATCAAGGACAAATCTGACCCCTTCCTGAAAAGACATACGCAACAAAATGAGTGAATCTACACTCTAAAATATGTCTACATACACATCCGTATGTGGTAGTCCATTTGAAATCTGAAAAAGACAAATATTTAGGAACGAATGGAGTATATATAAGAGTAGACATGGAGATATATCTCCAGCATGGTCTACAACAAAAATGTGCTGGGCTGGTTAGCGCCGGATGCTCGCAACGCGATGACATGAGTTCGAATTCTGTCTTTTAACTTTAGATTTTTATATTATATATTACTCTACTTATTTAATATATACTTATTTTGCTACTATACTGTCAGTGGAACCCATAGAGTACTTATAATACAAGATTAAGGATGGACTTGTTTCTTTTTAACTTTCTGTACGAAGCTGTAGCCACCCTGCAAGTCACGTGTACACTGAACATGCAATTAACTTTTTATAGAGGGACAATCATACAGGTAATTAACTCAAATGGATTGGATGTCACTCTATTATTTCCAGCATAAAGAGCATCTCCAACGGCAGCTGGAAAATTTCCTCCCGCTTCCTTCCGCGGAGGATGACATCAAACGCCAGCGGCATACATTTTTACAGCTCTAACCAACCAGATGAAATTCGTGCAAACACGGACTGATTTCATATAAGCCTGAAGGATTTCGTATAAAAAGTCGGATCTTCATATAAACATGATGGATTTCATTACATTTACATGAACTAAGAGGTGCCAATCCGGCTCTCTTGTATAATTAATACTCCCTCCGTCCGGAAATACTTGTCCTAGAAATGGATGTACCTAGACTTATTTTAGTTCTAAATGGCCGCCCGCAGATCCCTTTGTCTTCCTCATGTCCGTCAGACACTTGCGGGGTTGACGAAGGTCCTCGGAAGAGACGAAGCAGCAAAGAAACCACCTGAATCCGCGGTCGTCACCTCGGCGGTGGCCTTCATGGGTCCCAAGTGGCGGCGGCCTCCCGTGTTCTACTTCTCCTCGATGATAGCGGCGGACACGGAGAAGCTGGCCAACGACTCGTCGCTCTCCATGCACCCGGCTTCTGTCTCTGCCTACATGGCACTGCCGCAGGCACATGAGGCGCGCCCACAGACACGGGAGGCACGACCACCGCAGACACTGGTGGCGCGGTACGACGTGGCAGCGATGGCACCCGTACCACCGTGCTCACCGCCATGCCGGCGTGGAGCAACTCGCCACTCCTCATCGAGCTGAACTGGAGCGGCGAGTTGCTGAACCACGCGCCTGCTTGGGGCAGCAACTTGCTCCGTTGGGCCAAGCGAGGTTGGTGAAGCACCGAGCGGCCTCGCCCATATCCGGAGGGCTCGGCGGGCCACCCAGCCGGGTAATATGCCGGAGAATGGCTCATCGTAAGCCATCGGAAGAGTGGAGAAAATGGTGAAGAAGGAGATGGGGGAGCGGCGGAGGGGTGCGATTCTTGCCCGATGTCTGTCTAGCCTTGTGTAAATAGAGGGCAGACGGTAGGAGCTTGGCCGGCGTCTGGCCTCGTTTAAACTGAGGGTGGACGGGAGGAGCTCGGCCAATGTTGTGTTTAATTCCGGCCCGCTCAGGAACGGACGTGTGGCCGGAGTAGGATTCTCGGTTTGCATGCGGGTTTAACTGAGGGGTTTAATGGAGGCACCGGGCGTGCAGCGAGCGGCGCCGTACTATTCGATTTGACAGCAGTAATGAGCCGTCAAATCACAAAGGCCCTCGCCTCTCGTGAAACCGACCGAGCTAGACTGCCCCACCCTCTAGCCTTTTAAAAAATGTATACTTTCCTACAGCAGTAGTATCGATGGATTGCGCCATGGAGCAAAACTTGAAATTAAAAAAAAAGGTGGTACATATAGAGAGTGCTCATCGCCAAATTATGCATGTAGTACTATTAAAAAGGCTAGTCACAATAATGTTCTCCAGCACAACCCACCCCTCAAGTAAAACTAAGCATCCTGGAATTCTTTGACAAAACTAAGCACCCTGAAATTCTTTGACAACTAAACTGTTGGCCATATGATGTTGGCCATATATATTGTACATATATAATGTGAATAAACGAGTGGTAGTACTATACCAACTAAAAGATGAAATGTAAGAAATACTAGTTTGTACGTACTGAAGAGTTAAAGTAATGAGAAGAAACATAACATAGTTCTGCTGGGGGCTCAGCGCAACACACCCCTCAAATTAAATTAAGCACACCTAAAATTAAACTTTGCAACTATTCCAGAGACACTGCATTAGAACCACCATGAGCAACGACACTGCCACCTTACTCGGAGTCCTTGTCCACGTCCTCGACTTTGTCCCTGTCCCTCTTCCTCTTGGCCGATACTTCTTTGCTTGAACCACACACTTGGCTCTTGCTCTTCATCCAACCCTTGTAGATATTGAAACAAAGCTAGCCATCCATTGCAGCGTAGTGGATGTGGTCTATATCTAGTACATTCCGCTGCCATGCATAATGGTGAAACGTGTATGGAGGTTTCTCCAGTTTACTGTATGAAGGATGAACCATGGCTCCTGCCAGGGTCAGCATTGAAGGCTAAGGAGAGGACACCAGCCGATTCTTCTGGAGGTTGAAGGTGTTGCCTACAATGATGCCTATCCGACCCAGGACTTCTTTGTCGTTACCAAAGTCTACACTAACGAATTTGACTAGGTTGCTCTCAAGGAAGTCCTTAAAATCCAGGCATTCAACGTCGGCATGGCATATGTGGTACACCAAGCATAAGTCATGCACGCAAACCTGGATCATGGCGGGCTTCTTCCTCTCTTCGTCCTTTAGATCCTTCTCTCGTCCCAGGACTATGGTGTACTCAACATCTAGCCCAGCGACCCGCTCATCATCTGAGTCTTCGAACATGCGTCTGAAGCGAGAAAGGCATCCTTTCACCGTCGCAGAAGAACGGGTGTAGATGACGTCAAACTCATCACCGATGATGGTTCTAACCTTGTACTCACCGCCAATCGTGGAGATTTGGGACGCCATGGATTTGGGAGGAGGGTTAGGACTTAGGATTAGTGGAACTGCCGTAATGTGAATGGACGGGACGACTAGGAGTGAACCGCCGTAGTATTGAAGGACCCACGTGGACGAGTAGGAGCGAACTGCCAGCATGCGAACGGCAGGGTAGTGGCTTTCCATTCTCCCATGTAACGCGCTTTCGAGAGCCCTTGGATCTGAGATCGAACGGTTGCATGGCGTGATTCTAGACCTATGGGTGAATATCCTATCCTGGAGGGTTATTCTGCAAATTTTCAGCAACTTGGCATGCGACCGTTTGATCTCAGATCCAAGGGCTGCCAGCAGCCCATATCATGGTCGCGCCTACCACGACCGTCGCGTTGCTCGCGCGGTCGCGCCCTTGGAGATTTAACACGGTGTGTTAGGCTATCTGATGTTGGCATGTCATACATAGTCATTACTTAGTCACTCATACTACAACAAGGTTAGCTATAAGGTTGGCTATAAGTGTATTTTTTTACTCCTCTCTATCTCTTTCTTCGTACTCCCTCCGTCCCATAATATAAGAACGTTTTTGACACTAGTGTAGTGCCAAAAACGTTCTTATATTATGGGGCACAGGGAGTACTAGTATTTATTGCATTTGCCAAGGAGTGACCTCTTCCAATGAAATGGTGTTGCTAAGTTTGCTTCATTTAATTAGCTATAGACTCAAAATTGTCTTTTCACCTAGGTACACGCGCTTAGCACCATTTCTTCATTGGGTCACCAAACTAGTCTCTCTCTTCTTGATTAACATACCGCAACAGACTTTATGCCTATGTGGCAAGCTTAGCACATGTAGGAGCAAGTAAAAGTAAGTACAATAGTGCGCTTTACATGGCATTTTTGCATATGTGGAGGAAAGAGAGGCAAGGAAAAAGTGGAGAAGTGGGATCTCATGCAAGATCCAGCCTCTACTACATGGTGGAGCATTGGGAGAGGCACCTGTATGGAGGTGGTCAGGAATCGGGAGACTCATGCCGGTCGTAGCGCCGCAGTTAAAATGATAATGTCAAGTCAAATCACGGGGCCCCACCTGTCCAACAGTAACTCGATGTCAAATCACACAGCCCTACGTTTGCAGCAGCCTACTCCCTTATCTTCTCGCATCTCTGTCGAACCAACTAGGCAGAACTGCCCCGCCTACCACGCAGGAAAAGCCCGCACAATATACTCCCTCCGTCTAGGTGACCAAGGTGGAGAGGAAAACGAGAGAACTTAATCTTTAGGGAGTATTTGGTAAGGCTGGTTGTAATGGTACTAGCCTTAGCAATTCTGATGAGGTGTCATAGAATTAAATGAAGAAAGAGAGAGAGTTGAGTACTATGTGTCATACATGGCAATAAATAAAGTACTACATGATACTAATATATGATACATGGCGCAGGAGTACTAAGTATTATTAATAAAGTTTTGCTAGAACTCATCTAGGGGAGATATAATTTGGTCTCATTCATCTTTTATAGCCATTGGATGTGATGCTATAAGATGCGTGTGTGCTGACGTGGGTTGTATTTGTTCTTGTGCAAGGAACTAACCACTGCATGTCATGTTTGATAGTCTCAAGTCATTAAAAGCATACAAGCCCCACATCTCTTATTGGTTGATTCCTCTATTTATGTCAAAAAATAAGAAACAACATGAGAGTTAATGCACCACACCTATGTGTTTACTATTTGGTTTTCGTAAGAAGACTTAATACTCACCTAGACAGAGGGAGTATTCGATTTGACAGTGGGCGGCGCAGTTCCCATTACGGCTTTAATGCAGACGATGGAGGGAGCAGAGGTTCCCGATATGTTGAACGGCCAATGCATCCTCCTTCAATTAATGCATGAGGGAAGTAATGGGAGGAGGTCCGAGAAAAGAGGTTGCACGATGTGAATGCAACGCAGTTTGTCCTCACTGCCCTCATATAAAGGCGCCCCTCCATTCCAATGCATCTACCACATCGTACGCACCTAAGCATTTGCCTAGGCACCTACACTAAGTGCAAAAGAGCTCACTCCAGACCCATGGCGGCGATGCACGTGAGCGGCCAGTGGCTACGCCAGATGGTCCATGACGCTGGCCTGCGGCATGGCGCCGAGGATCGTCTCCAGACGGTGTTGGAGACCGGCTGGTGGATGGCCGCCGTCGACGCCAACTACGACTCTCAGTTTGACTAGATGATCGTTGCCACCAGCAACAAGTTCACCGTCCTCAAGAAGCTCGCGGATGACATCGCCGTACTCCTCCAGCCCGCGCACCCGGGCTCCTCATTGCCTGCCACCCTAATCGGCCTCCATGGTCGAAACCTCTTTCAAGCACGTGTGGCCCTACGAATGCCCGCCGACGCCACGAAGAATGTCCACCTGGAGGTCACGCTCGCGCGAGGCGCCTCGCCCTGCAAGAATTCATCGACCTACACATCCACATGTACGAGCAAATCATGTACATAGGTATCTACAAGGCCAGTGAGGACGCTATGACGTTGGCCTTCCTCAACCGGCTGGAAGCCTTGGATGCCTTTGCTGAGAAGCACCTTGACCTCGCCACAAAAGCCGCCGCTCCTTAGCCGCCGGTCGATGGCCCGGCGCACTAAGTTGAGGAGGAGTAGGTCATACATTCATGGATCCATCTTTCTTCTTGCCTTCTGTAACCACCACTGCGATTGCATCATCGTGGCCTTAATTCTTATTGTGTTGTTGCATTCTCGTTCCAGTCAATACCGACATGTGCGATCCCTTTTCTTAATTATATGCATCACTGTAACTAGTACTCCATCCGTCAATTTATAAGTTGTGCTTACCTTTTCCATCAACTTCGTGTAACGCGCGGGCATCTTGCTAGAAACACTAGAATATGTCTATATAATCCGTATGTGATAGTCCATTTGAAATATCAAAAAAGACAAATATTTAGGTACGGAGGGAGTAATATATTAGGAGTATATCAAAACAATAGTGATTTCTTTCAAGTTTGTGAACAAATACTACTATTCTACTACTTTGGATCCGTTGCAACGCACGGGCACATTGCTAGTAAAAGGAAAAGGCCTGCCGCGTTCGCGTCGCACCCCCACACGCTCGGGAATCGGGAGTACTCCACGACCCGTCCGGCACGACACATAGCTTAGGGAAGGCATGTTTCCTAGCATTTTCACTTTCATGTGGGACCACCGTTGAGCAAACCGACACCCCGCCCGCCGCCGGGTTGGAAAACAGAAATGAGGGGAAGATCTAGCTGCAGCATGGAAGCCAAGAAATTTGGTGTCAGATGGGCCTCGTTGATAGAGTAGGAGCATTCCATACTAGTACTACTCCTACTAGTACCAAGTTTGTACTCCTAACTATATTACTAGTACTACCACTATACAACTAGTAGGTACGTGCACGACACAACATCGTAGGAACAAAAAACAGGAAGATCTTGTTTTGGGTGATTTATATTTTTCCAAATCAATGTAGTATGAATAATATGATGTGGGGGGCACCCATGAAGCTTATGTGGCTTGGTTGCATGGCTATGAAAGGTTAGAGAAAATAAATAGATAATGTGTTTAGAGTGCACTCCACTAAATAGATATACTTTGGATCCATTGCAACGGACCGACACATCTATGTCTATACCCCCTATATAGTGTGTGAAAAACTTTGAAAGTTGGTCGTTGGATGAAACCAATCTGACGGTACAAAGATGGCAAATCCGAGCTCTACTGGCCGTTGGATATCATCCACCAGATTCTGCCACATGTATAATCTACAAGACTCCATGGTTGAACTTAAGGTTTGTTTGGATTGTGACTATCTTTGCCATATATTGCCACATGATTTTTGCCACACTTGCCTTAGTTGAGTTGCTCAAATTGTTAGCCACACTTTGGCTTGCCTAAGGGAATCTTGCCACACTTTTTATGTCTATGACATGTGGGGCTCACTGCTCATAAAAAAATCCTTGCCTTAGGTGTGGCTAGAACCAAACACCTACCTAACTTGGTCAAACTTGCCTAAGGTTAGGTGTGGCAAAGTGTGGCAAGGTGTGGCCAGGAACCAAACAGTCCCTTAATTCATGACTAACTTTGCCACAACTAAGCTTAGGCAAAGCTATTAGTTCTTCAAAATGAGAGGCACAAGTTGGCAAGCCTAAGGGAATCTTGCCACATTTTTTGTGTGTATGTCATGTGGGGCCTTAGTGTGGCTTGCCTAAGGTGTGGCTTGAACCAAATACTCACCTAAGTTAATCAAACTTGCCTAACCTTACATTCCACCAGATTTTGCCACATGTTAGAATCTAGAAAACTCCACATGTAGAAGCATAATGCACAAACCACCAGAATCTCATGCGTGCAATGCACGTGTACCTTACTAGTACTAGTTGGTAGTAGTAAGAAACAAATTCCAGTTTTGGCAGGAGCTCGTACTACAGGAGCACCACAAGGCCTGCCGCAGGAGTTACATTTCCCTCTCGGGGCCCACGGGACCGAACTTCAGTGGCTTAGTGCCCGGCCTATGAGTCAATGACATGCGGACCTTAAATGCGGCTGGCCCACATGTCATTCTCATGGTGGTGGCGTGTTTTGTGACTCACTCGTTCGAGATGAACCGCCGGTGGTGGCGTGGCCGTGGCGAGGGTGCCACAGCTGGGTGTCGGGGCGTTACGAGGCGTAGTACATAAGTACTCCAGCTGAGGATTCGATGGTGCGGGAGTACTGATCGGAGCACAGCAGCGGAGCAGGCAAACCGCGTCTAATCGGGTGTGTTTGTGGTAGAAAGTTGATGGTCGCCGCAGTTCAGCTAGCCCGCATGTCATGCACACAAAGGCAGAGGAGCGGTGGGGCCGAGAGGGATGAGGGGCACGTCGGGGGGATGAGGATCCCCTGATGCAAACAATCCTACCATTCTATCATTGACATGTGGGACCCATAAGCGTGGGTCCCACCTGTCAACGAAGGAATGGCAGGGCAAGGCAGTGATAGCCATGTCAGAGGATCCATGTCCATGTCAGGGGACGTCGTGCCGTGGGTTGGAGCGGCGTCGTGGGAATCGCGTGTGGGTGTGGCAGTGGTAGAAACAAGAAACGTGATGGTCGTCGTGGTTCAACTTCCATGGACAAGCTGTCATGTCTGCTGACACATGTATATCAAAACTAGAGTGTTTATATTTCAAGCACGTGAACAAGTATTATTCTACTACTTTGGATCCATTGCAACGCACGGGCTAGCACATTGGTAGTAGTAGTGTCCATCTCTATCTCTAGAGGCCTTCCCTCGTTCATCCTTTTCTCTCACAAGATAAACTACTCATACAAATGCATCTTGATGTTCCGTGGAACGCACGAGGATGTTTCCTTGGGGTTCTCTCCAGCGCGGCGTGGCCGTAGTTGCAAGTTGACGCCCCTTGAGATGCCGACGTTGAGGGGCACTTGGATTTCCTCCGATGAGCAGGTAAGATGAGTTTGATCACGTAGTAAATGCATTCTAAAGACTACTTCCGTGTCCATTTCCAAATTCTCCCCCTGCCCACTTTTTCACAGGTTAGGCTCGGTGTGAGTGGAGATTGGCTTGCATATGTACGGGAGGGTACCAACATCAATTTGCACAACATTTACAACAGTGACACCGTTCCCGTAGAACCTTTGTCCAGCATTGGGATCAGCCATGCAACGGGCCACCGCATGAATTGGTACAATGGAACCACGGTGAGATTGAATAAGATAGCATGAACCTTGCACATGGCGGTCAAAGGCGGACCATGCTGTCTGCGGCCGATTTGTTGCCGTACGAGTAGGAAGACGTTGTGCTCCTTTCTAACCGCATCTTTGCAGTGTCAAACCAGGGGACTTATTTTGTATGGGACACATCCTACGATATACTCCCTCTCTCCCAGTTTATTTGTTTTGAATCTTTTCATTTTATAAGTTTCAAATTCAAATTTAGAGCTCCCCATCACATGTTGAGATTGCAATGTCCATTAAATCGTTGCGTGCATGTATAGTAAAGAAACAAATCTCGAGTTTGGCACGAGTTCATGCTGCGGGAGCACCACAAGCCCTGGCGCAGGAGTTACATTTCCCTCTCAGGGCCATCGGGACTGAGCTTCAGCGCCTTTGAGTCAATAACATGTGGACCCGATAGGTGACTGGTCCACATGTAATGCTCCCGAAGGCAGAGGGGCAATGGGGCCAAGAGGGGTGAGCCACAGGTCGGGGGACATGTGGTGTCATGGGTTCGAGCGGCGTCGTGGGAATCGCGTGTGGCCGTGGTAGAAACTTGATGCTCTCCTCATTTTAGGTGGCCCACATGTCATGCACACAAAGGCAGAGGGGCAGTGCGGCGGAGAGGGGTGAGGTGCACGTCGGCGTTGTGCCTTGGGTTGGAGAGGCGTCGTGGAAATCTCGATATGAAATGTGATGGTCGTCGTAGTTGAACTTCCATGAACAAGTTGTCATGTCTACGGACACATGCACTGCATACCGATCACTGGAAGGAGTAGTAGAGAAAGCTATATATGCAGATAAATATTTCCTTATAGTCAAGCGGACCCACGCTACTACTCTGTTCCAAAGACATGCACACCATCAAAATAGTCCATCTATATCAATATACACCGAGAGGGAATAATTTTTTTACAAGAGAGGAAATAGTTCATCCATCCATAATGCCCTCCTGCTGGTGCAGCCTTTTCTTCTTCTTCTTCTTCTTCTTCTTGTTCTTCTTCTTCTTCCTCCTCTTCTTCTTCTTCTTCTTCTTCTTGTTCTCATTGTCCATGTGAGACGACTTCGCAACAAGCTCTTTGGACCTTGTAGCTATCTCGAAACCCACACGGGCATCGAGGGCAGCATATTTTATCCGCTCGTATGTCAAGGGATAATTCTCCCATCCAGACGACCTTAATGCCACCGTCTCGTCACCCTTCTGAAGATTTGTACCGAGCAAAAAATTTGCTACGTCGAATAGGGATGGTGTGTGTTTATCACAATCTTCTATAGGAATTTTGATTCTGGTTTGAAGGTCAGTGATGCTTTTCAAATCAAGGTTGTACGGCTCCAGCTTCTGTTTGTCCCCTTCGATGGCTGCCCCACAGAAGTATACGTCCTCCCGAGACAAGAAATCGTGAAGCTCACCTAGCATGGAGGGCGAGTGTATGATGTGGTACACCAAAACATCATCTTCGAGGCACAGCTGAAGGACGGCGACGCGTTGGATCTTCCCAGGGGCACACTCCGTGTACTCTGCGTCGAGACCGATGACCCTCGTCTCTACCTTTTCGAGGGAGTTGGATACATTGTTGATCCACTGCCGAACAACCCTTGGGTGGACGGTGACGGTGGCAACTATGCGCATCGAGCCTTCGACGAGGACACATTGGATGCTAAAAACTGCATCTCAATCTCTTTCGCCATTTGGAACCGCTGGAATGGAGGGCTATGGTTTGGAGAATTAGGATTAGATGGCTAGTCTAACTGAAGTAGTAGATGATTATTTAAAGAGGTTAAAACAATGTGAACATAGTGGGGTTTGGATGCAAATGAAGACGAAGGGGAGGTGAAGAAGCCGAGGAGAATCGGTTCCCGATGGAGAAGTAAATGGGAGAAGTGGCATGCAGGCAGTTGATTAGACGGCTAGTTAGACAAAACGAAAAGGCTATGCGGGTAGACTGATGAGTCGTACCTGTTCGTGTACGTGCCCATCCTTCCTGATAGGTGGGACCTATGCAAACAGATAAAAAAAATGTGTCGTAGCTTTTTTTAGCGCATGAGTGGGAGACACAACATTCTCTGCTTAAGGAATACTCCCTCCGTTTAGGTGAGTATAAGTCACCTTATGAAAATCAGGTTTTCCCAAAACCTTTAGGCGTGGAGCATTAACTTCCTGCTCGATCCCCTCCCAGCCTCGTTAGCCAGCGTTCTCTTCCTCTGCTGCCGCGTTCTACCTTTCCATTTTTCCTCTTTCAAGTGTGGAACAATCTGCATGCCGTCCTTGATGCACCAGAACAACCACTGCATGCATCGCGGCAGGGCGTTGATGGGGCATGCACGAGAATTTGGTTCTGCTTGCAATATGGATGATACCTGAACGATGAAGTGAACAGGCATGCTAGCACGGGAGACCTATTTCCGCTATACAATACTGGAGTACTCATGTTCCTACTACTAGTAGTAGTAGTAGTAGTACAACTGTGGTACACTTGATGGTCAAAATACTATTCATCCAGTCCTCACAGTGAAGTGACAACACCCTGCGCCTGACACTAGTCCAGGCGGCGTGTTCGCGTTACCAAAGTCGGACTTACCCTGTGCACTGTGCAGTCTGTCACCGCCGTTGTACAGCACATTGGCGCCTCGCCTCGTCTCCCTCTCCCCTCCCATAGCACCACTCCATCTCCATCTCCTTCTCCGTCTCCGTCTCCATCTCACTGTGCCCCCGTGTACCGTCGCCTCACTCGCCTCCCCCAGTACCACCATTGCCTCGCTAGCCGCTCTAGCACCGACGACCTTCTCCCCCGTAAATCAAGCCCCCACAAAAACCCCACCTTCCAAACTCCACCATGGCCGAAACGAACCGCCATCATCCATATGAGCCGCGATTGGAGCAATCTCCCCAGTGAAATCCTCGACCTCTGTTGTTCGTGTATGGATATGTTGAGCGCCCTGCGGCTGGCTGCATGCTCGAGGGACATGCACACGACCATTGTCGAAGCGAGGCCTAAGCTTTTCAAGACACCCTGCTTGCTGCTATCTGGTCTTGCGAGATTGGCTCACCTTGATACGGAGGCATACATGATGCCCCTCGACTTCAATTCGATCTCCATTAGCCGAAACTTCTTTGCAGGTATGTAGTGGGTTGCCGTACATCATTTCCCTCGACATCGATCCGATCACCATCGCCCGAAACTTCTTGGCAGGTATGTACTGGGTCGACATGAACTCCCACTAGATGACTGCCTTCAGAGAAGATGGTAAAAAGTTGGTGCTCGTGAACTTCCAGACCTTCCATGAGATTATCCTTCCTCCGTTGGATTATATAGAGTATCACGGTCCAAGTCATCTAGATTACCACGTCAGTTGGACGGAACTTGTTTTGCAGAAGATTGTAATCTGCCAAGTGCCCACACGACATGCGAATTACGCAGACTTCAAGCTAATTGCCTTGTTCGACCGCGGACTCGCCTATCTTTACGCCGGTGCCTTCTTTAGCTGGAGAGAACCCAGCTCGCAGTGGATCATCGTCAAAGCTGATACACACTTCTGTGATGCTATTGAACACAATGGCATCATCTACGCGATCGACAAAGCAGATGGCACCACGTATTGCTGGGACGACACATGTAAGTTGTTTCTGTCTCATGTTAATGATGATGCCATGACACTGTTTGAACTTTTTGTGATGATTGGCATATCCCTGTTTGAGCAGAATTTGAGTACACCTATGGAAATGTATTAGAGACACCGTAAATCAGCTATATTTGGAATGAGTTAATTCATGCGATTGTGACCATGTCATTACAGCCAATTTGTACCCTGAATAATCAAACGGTTAGCAATATATGTATATTATCCTTATTTTATAGTAATCTATATACTACTACTAAATATGAGTGTGTATCAATGGCCATGTTAGTTTCCTCATTTTCATGATGTAGAAACATGCACCACACTATTGGTTTCATCTAACCATACATTAGGGAAGTAAATGTGCATATGGAGAACTCTATATTTGGAAGTAGTGAAATCCTGCAATGCTTACCATGTGTACATACCTATATTCGCCCTTCAGCAATCAATGGCTAGAATAATATCCTCATAAATTTTTTCCCACAGAACACGAGTATATAACAATGCATGGTCTGTTAGTTACCTTAAAGAATTTGTTTGTGAGGACAGAACATGATTACATAACATGCATGACATGGTAGTTTCCTGTGAAGAATCGATTGCGAGATAACATGAGTATAACCATGCATGGCACTTCTATATTTTCGAACCCAGTATACATTTCCCTGTATTTTCCTCCCAGTTCCAACAGGGACATGTCAATGATGTTTCTTGCATTATCCTACTCATACTCTGAACAATGCTGATCTTACATTAACAATGCATGTCCTTTTTGATACGATGCAGTGTCTCTACAGTTACTGCCCTTTGTAATCACACCACCTTTGCCAAAAACAGGGAAGCGCAACTGGTTCCTCGCTCGATCAGACAATGGCAAAAGACTGATGATCATTCAGACACATGAGCCGGAAAAGTTATATTGCAAAAACCCCACTGTATACAAGCACTGTGTAATACGTGAGTATCCGGACAGTGGTTGTTACGTCTATGAGCAGGATACCAACTTGTTGGGGCCTTTAGGATTTTTTAGTTGGAGGCGGGTAAACAGCCTTGGTTCACACTCTTTGTTTCTCGGACTCAATTATCCGATTAACTAGGAGATCACCGTTGGCAAGGAGCTTGATGGCAGAGAGGCTCTATTTGCTATGGAAAACTGTGTCTACACGGCGAGCCCTAGGATTTCGGGAGCAAACTCCCTTGATTGTCAACGATACAGCCTGCAGCCAAAAGAAGGTGAGAATGACAAAGGCATCCGAATTAACTTTGATCCTTGGATGTCTCAATTATGACAGGTGGGGATGTGGTTCAAGCCTTCAGGTTGATAGGTAATTGGGCTGTTGCATCGAAAGGGTGGAGTACTGGTGTCTCCGGATCACTGGTCGCTGAAGCGGGGCTGCAAATTATGATGGTGTTGGATCATCTCTTCGAATGACTGTTGTCTTTGCTGCTGGTTCTGGATGGGTAGTTCTTTGTTTTGTTATGCATATTCCTTGTCATTTGGCCATCCTCATCTATGTCACTCTTACTATGTAATAGTTGCTTCTGTTTAGGTTGTCATTCTCGTCTGGATCACGAGAGTCTGAGCGTTGCAGATGGGTGCATTTTGGTTGTGTAGCAAGACTTCTTATGAACTATCATGTCTTGCTGTTTATGTCAGTAGTAGTCACTAGTCAGTGTTTGAATGTTGTATATATCGTTGTTTCGAACTGTTTATTGTCTCGAACTACTGGTGGGCTAAATGAGGGCATCACCATTCTCCAATGTTTAGAGTATATCTCCTTTTTTCAAGTTATATAATTTGAGCTCAGTGTCTTTTTGATGATGTACACTTGTTTGGGACAGTGAGGTGTCATTGAATATGCGCCGAGTAGTAACGCAATGCCAAACAGGTCAATTATGACTCTCAGGCCGGGCTCTCAAAAGATCATGAAAAAAAGGCCGGGCTCTCCAAAAAAGAAAGAATAAGGACTCTTTAGGCCGACATGTGGGCGCCACGTGTGTTTTCGTGCGCTTGCGCGCCGAGAGCATATTGGCCGTGCTCGAAATTCATACTACCTTTTCATCCCCAGTCTCCCGCCCCTCCCCCACCTCTGGAATCTCGATTCCTACTCCAGTTCCCCCAAATCCCCCTCCTGTACTCCCTATACTCAAGCGCACTATCATGTCACCGGTCAACACAGATCTCCGAGCCGGAGATCCTGAGGTCCGTCCTGCCTTCGGTCGCTGCGTGCTATCGCTCAACAGTGGCATGGCGGCGCTTGACGACCAGTTTGTCGACAAAGTGCTGATGGTAACCATCAACGGCGACCGGCCTCCCGTCTCGCCGGACTACATTGTCAAAGCTCTTGGCATTGAGCACGACATCCAAATAAGTGACTTTCTCATCGAAGTCTGTCCGCCACCGGCTGGTTTCTTCGTCAAGTTCCGGACAACTTTCGACTGCAGTCGTGTGTTCAAATCTTCCCGGCGTTTGTTCTGCGATGGCACACCGGTGAGCTTTGATCGGTGGCACCCAGGATGGGGCTTGATGCCCTCTGAGCTTGAGTTTTTAACAAAGATTACCTTCCACGGCATGCCTCGACATGCTTGGAACAGCGAGTCCGTGAACGAGTTTATCAACGACCTTGGAGGTGAGATCGTAAGTATGTTTGTTCCTCCAGACAGCTGGGCTCTGACGGTTATGGCATGGATGAAGAAGTCGTCCACCATACCGAGGTGATTGGTGTTGAGATACCGGTGGAGGAACCAGGGTTGTACTATTCGTCGCCACCAAGGCCACCGCGGACCACATTAGGGATGTACCTGTATCGAGTGTTCATGCATGTCGAAGAAGTGGTCAATCCATCAATTGAAGTCCTGCCGCCGCCACAGGTGCCAGGGTCCGTTGACGATGTCCATTATAGGAGTCAATGTCAGAATTTCCCCGTGTTGCTCGGAATGATGGATGGCACAGGGCCTACTCCATCGCGCGGCGGAGGCCACTGCTTCTTTGGGAGAAGAGGCAGTGCTAGCTGCCTGGATGTGCTCTAATTTGAGGTAACAATTGAATCTTGCCAGATACTAGTTAAATCTGAGCTATGGGTGTGAAGCACTGATATGCCAGTACATTTGATTGTGACCTGTTCTAATTTTGTACCTGAACTTTTTTTAGAAAGGGTTGTACGTCAACTTAATGTTCTAGCAGAACTTATTGTGTTGTCTGTCTGTTTTCTTTGCACAACATTCAAGATATTTCCCCGTCATTGATAAAGACGATGAACCGTTATGTACAATTTCGTTGGTTTCAACATAGCCCTTCCCGTACTGATCCACTACTTCCATCATGATTGTGCCGCCTGCGTAAAGTTTTTGTATGCAAGTTCAGTGTGCTATGATGTTTTATATGATTGGGTCAACTATATAAGTTTTTACTGAGCATCAGCAATGCATATGACTGAAATATGTATTTACGAGCATCGACCAATGGGTCTCTCTCTATCTCTCTCTCTCTCTCTCTCACACACGCGCACACGCACAAGTGGGATCCGTTGAATTATTTATTTGCTCGTGACAGCTTTTAATTACGTTCCACTGTAATCTAACTTTTTTCTTAAGTTATTAATTGAGCTCAGTGACTTCAAAAAGTTGTACAGAAGCCTTGTTCGGGCCTTTCCGGCGTCACTGAATGTGGGCTGAGTAACCATGTTAGGTTGTACTGTACTACACAGGCCTTTTCTTTCAACATCAGCAATGCAACTAGGCCGACAGTTCTACACAATATCCGGGTCAACTTGTTATTCTCCGCCCCGCTGGGTTGCAAACTTTCTCAGGAGGTATGCATTAGGCTTAACAAGAAAATGGACTTTAAGAAATAATAAATGGGATGTAATTATAATAACTGGGCAGTAACTATGCACCAAACACGTAATTAGTTTTAAAAATATATTATTTTTGGAATTTTAAAAATTTAATTTCATTACTTGTTGTGCGCGCAATATTTCATTGGATTTTAACATAATACAACTTTACTTTGAAATTATATTTAACCTGGCTAGAAATTTCGGATAAAAATATTTCAGATCCCATCAAAATGTGGGAATTTTTTTGAATTCTGTTTTGAGCGGTTGTTTGAAATTATTAATCGTTGTCCTAGCTAGAAGTTGGGCTGTACTTTTAACAAATTGTAAATGGGCTGTAGTAAATTCCATTAGAATTAAAAAAATGGGATGTACATTCTTACAAATCGCAAATGGGCTATATGTTCTCTGCCAAATCCGAGCTGTGGGCCTACTAAGTTGACGCGTACCAAGGGCTTTGTCAACTTAGTCAATATAAACGATTCTAGCTGCAGTGATCGTACGATGTCCATCCAACGGCCGTAGTGCTTCTTCAACCTCTGGTCTTCTTAATCTAGCCGCCCAAAGCAGTGTCGGTCGTGTCGCGTGCTCCTACCTCCCGTGTCCGACTGTGATGCCGCGGAGGCCTCACTGCCCCATACTACTACCACCACTGGACAGGCCCTGCGGCGACGGCAGCCTCACACCGCAGCCGAACCAATGAACCCTCGTACTCCTCTCCACGCGGGCTTCCACTGCTGCGTCTTCCCCGGCTTCGCGTCATCCCCTTCCTAGGCCTCGCCTCGTCCACCTCCTGGTGCTCTCGGCACGGCATGGTCAACGTGGTCAACGACCGACTTCCATCGGAAGAGTACTGTACGTGGAGAGGCTGACAGCTGGGTCCAGGAGGCCGCGGAAGTGCCTCCTTATTACGCGCAAAATAATTGTTCCTCCACCTGACAGCAGGGACCCATCGGACGGGCCACCTTATTTCGCGAGAAAAACGTTTCCCCCTGACTGCTGGGACCCACTGGACAGGCCACCGTATTTCGCAAAAAAAATGTTTCCCCCGCTGTCAGCTCGGACCCACCGGAAGTGCCTCCTTATTACGCACAAAAAAATGAATACTCCCCTGCTAGCTGGGACCCACCATGGTGGGAGGCTGACTTGTGGGCCTACTAAGTTGACTAGGACGGGGGCGTTTGTCAACTTTAGTCAATATGAATGATTCTAGATCCAATGACCGTACGATGTCCATCCAACGGCCGTAGTGCTTCTTCAACCTCTGGTCTTCTTGCTCCAGCCACCCAAAGCAGCACCGAACGTGCCGCATGCTCCTACCTCCCGTGGCTGGCTGTGCTGCCGTGGAGGCCTCACCGCCCCCTACTATTCCCACCGCTGGCCAGGCCCTGCGGCGACGGTAGCCTCACACTGCAGCCGAACCAGTGAACCCTCGTACTCCTCTCCGCGCGGGCTTCCACTGCCGCGTCTTCCCCGGCTCCCCGTCATCCCCTTCCTAGGCCTTGCTGTCGTCCACCGCCGTGGTGCTCTCGGCGTGGCGTGGTCAACATGGTCAAGGAACGGCTTCCATTGGACGTGGACTGTACATGGAGAGGCTGACAGCTGGGTCCACGGCCACAGCAAGGAAGTGCCTCCTTATTACGCAGAAAATAATGATTCCTCCACCTAACAGCTAGGACCCACCGGACGGGCCACTGTATTTTGCAAAAAAAAAACGTTTCCCCCTGACTGCTGGGACCCACCGGCTACATCTTCGCACGCAAGGAAGTGCGTCTGAAAAAAACAATTTGCCACCCTGACTGCTGGGACCCACCAGCTACATCTTCGCACGCAAGGAAGTGCCTGACAGTTGGGACCCACCTGGTCGAAGCGTATGTAGCATTGTCATTCTGGTCGCGAACGTGTACGTACATATATACTGGTGGATGTAGAGGCGCACACGTGTCATAGTAGAGGCGTGTACATGTCGTAGTAGAGGCGCGCACGTAGCACGTACACGTATGTACAGCGGCCAGTGTGCAAGAAAGAAAATACGGCCACGTATGTGTACATACGGGCGGGGTCACGAACGCCTACTCGCGCATACGTACGGCCAGGGCTCGTGTACATGGCTGGGTCGGAACGGAGAAACAACGTCATCGTCGTGTTTATGGGGAGGCAACGGAATGCGTCGTGTTCATGGGGAGGCAACAGAATGCGTCGTGTTCATCGGGAGGCAACGGAACGCGTGGGAGCCAACCCGTTGGGTCGGAACGGAATGCGTGGTCGTGTTCATCGGGAGGGCTGGGATGGAACAGGCGATGGAAACAAGGCCTGTCGTATCGCATAACAAAGGAAACTGCCTTGTGTTCGACCGGCCATGTTCGGAATGGGGTCCTGTTGATCGGAAGGGGTCTGGCGTACTGCAAAACGGAGGAAATGGACCTCCTACGGTCGAAACGGGGGTCCTGTTGATCGGGAGGGGTGTGGCATACTGCAAAACGGAGGAAACGGACCTCCTACGGTCGAAACGGCGGTCCTGTTGATCGGGAGGGGTGTGGCGTACCGCAAAACGGATGAAACGGACTTGTGTTGGAGCGCTACGGTCGAAACAAGGGTCCTGTTCATCGGGAGGGGTGTGGCGTAGCGCAAAACGGGACTCCAGGGGATACTGTTCATCTCCATTGTTGACCTCCTCCAGCCTCCACAGGCTACTGTTCATCCACCGTCGACCTCCTCCAGCCTCCACCTGTGACTGTTCATCCATGGGCTCCTGTTCTTCCAGCCTCCACCGCGCGCTACTCCACCGGCTACTGTTCAACCACCCCTCTCCACGGGCTCATGTTAAACCACCCCTCCACGGGCTACTGTTCATCCACCCCTCCACCGTCTACTGTTCATCTAGCCCTCCACAGGGTCGTCCTGTTCATCCAGCCCTCCACACCACGGGGTCCTGTTCATCCAGAGGCAACGCCACCGCTCATTGTTCATCCAACTCCCCCCCAACGCTCACTGTTCATCCAGAGAGGCAGCATCCATCGGCTTTAGTTAGCAGCAGTAGCGAAGGAATCACTCGATCGGGTTTAGTTAACAGCCATCGATCGATCACTCAGGTTCAGTAACGCGTAGCCTGCAGTGCAATCACTCGGGTTCAGTTAGAGCCCAACGCTTCACTCGGGTTCAGTTAGAGCCAATGCCTCGCACACACGCGCGTACGTGTATCAGAGAAACACACATCGCTCGGCCCCCGACCGCCCACCGTAACCGGGAACTTCCCGAAATTTTCCTCGCCCTCGCTTCTACCATGTTTTTTCCGTCATGGACGGCCCAAATAATGTCATGCAACTGCGTCTCTGGCCCACCCAGGACAAAAAGCCCATTTTCTGTCATGATTTTTTGTCATAGAAGTAGGAGCCCACCACATCTATGATGATACGGGGTTTTGTCACAATTATCGTCATAGAAGTGTCATATGTATGACATAAAAGAATTTCGTTCGGCCCAAAATGTCAAGGATGTGTCTTTTTTTTGTAGTGATGGCCCATTAAGCCATCCCTCCAATACGGCTCCACGCCCTGTAGTGGGCTTTGGTTTCTTTGTAATTGGATCGGGTGACTTGCGAGAGTGCACCCTTTTAGTTCGGACGAGGGGTTTAGTGAGAGTCAGAGGATCCCAGAATTTTGTTTAGGTTTTCCAGGCGCTTTCCATCGCACAGTACTTCTGTACTATATCCGCCAAGTTAGCAAAGTGTGCTATGTCACGGCGACTTATGGCGTTGAGGATTCCCTTGTCTGTGCAATTTTTGCAAAAGAATGAAATTGCGTCTTCCTCGCGATAATCTTTGACCTTGCTCATTACAAGGAGGAATCTGGCCCAGAAGTGATGTACTTTCTCTTGGGTCTCTTGTCTAATGTGGGAAAGATCGCTTGTATCTGGGTGGGTGGGTAGATTGAAGTCCAAACCCTGACCCGATCTGAGACCCAGGGGCTGAGGAGCTTCCGAGCCTGGCAGTTCGGTCTCCGGGATGTTGCCCAATTTTTCTGGCCCACTGTCCGATTCCAGGTTCGGAACTTGGGCCATGTCCTCCCATAGACGGGTATCCGGCTCGGAGAGCTCGGCTATCCGGACATAGTTCGTCCTCAAAATAGAGGAAGAATCGCTGCATTCCTCCTCCACCACCGCTAGCTGATGGGTGACCGGCGGAGAGTTAATCTCCCTTTGGCCGGGTTTAAGCCTGATCCAATCATAGTCCATAGCGACTCCCAGGGCGGCGATGCGATCCAAGAGCTCGTTCAGGGAGGAGAGCTCCATTGGATCCATCTGCTCGGTGAATTCCGAGCTGACGTGGAGGCTGTTTTTGATGATCCGAGAAGTCATCGTCGGTGCAGCGGCCGAGCAGGTGGTCATGATGAAGCCACCTAGTCGGAGAGTTTGGCCTACAGCCAGGGCTCCCCCAGAGGTGATGTTGTCCTAGATGACAAGGCGATCCATCAAGCCTTACCGTGACGGCACAGTGGAACTCTCAATGAAAGCACCAATGTCGGTGTCAAAACCGACGGATCTCGGGTAGGGGATCCCAAACTGTGTGTCTAAGGCCGATGGTAACAGGAGGAGGGGGACACAATGTTTACCCATGTTCGGTCTCTCTCGATGGAGGTAATACCCTACTTCCTGCTTGATTGATCTTGATGATATGAGTATTACAAGAGTTGATCTACCACGAGATCGTAGAGGCTAAACCCTAGAAGCTAGCCCATGATTATGACTGTTATTGTCCTACGGACTAAACCCTCCGGTTTATTTAGACACCGGAGGGGGCTAGGGTTACATAGAGTCGGTTACCGAGAAGGATATCTACATATCCGAATTGCCAAGTCTTCAATCTTGTATCTTCATAGTCCAACAGTCCGACACAAGTACATAGTCTAGCTGTCGAGGACCCCCTAGTCCAGGACTCCTTCAAGACCCAGCACCAAACGAAGTCGACGCCTGTCAGACCGTTTGCAACAAAAGCTCCGAGTTTTGATAGCCGAAGGGCATATTTTGATCGTTCCTTGGCAGTCAGTCGCTGAGGAACTGGATGTTCTCCGGTAAGACGGTGTGCATGGTAACCTGGCAGAGGATTCTCTTCAGGTGGAGATGTATCACGGTAGTAAAACCAAGTTTGATTCCAGTCCTTGGGATGACTATGATGCTTGGTGTGAGGGAAGCTGACGTCTTTTCTCTTTTGGATTGAAACCCCGCCCAGCTCAGTGTTAGGCCCATCTGTGAATTCGGTGTGGCGGTTCAAATAGAAATAATCTCTAAACAACTCAACAGTGGGTTCCTCTTGCAGATAAGCCTCACAAAAAACTTGGAAATTACAAATATTGGACACGGAGTTAGGCCCAATATCTTGTGGGCGGATCTAGAAGCTGGCAAGAACGTCACGAAAGATCTTTGAACCGGGCGGGCTAAACCCTCGACCCAGATGGCCAGCAAAAACAACCACCTCTCCATCCTTGGGCTCAGGAGGGTTTTCTAGACCGGGAACTCTCCAGTTTATGACTTCCTTCTTAGCTAAAATGCCAGTGGCAACAAGCCCATCTAACTGTTCTTTGGTAACCCGGGAAGGAACCCAATTGCAAGCATAGAACGTTTTGACCATTTCAATGGAAAGCTGGAAAAGAATCAATGTTGGTTTAAGATTCATGACTGAAGCAGATAAACCGGCCTAAGGACAGAGTAAGAAGAAATTGAAACCTATATACATGATAAACCGGATTTTTACATTGAGGTTGAGTTGGCGGTTTAAGAGAGGGCTAATGGTACCTAGCGGGTTATCATCTTCTAAAGGTTAAACCACCTATGATGGTGTAGAAGCTATAGATCTGAGAAAATTCCTATGTATTGCACAAGCAAGTTTTACAAGTTGGTATTATAATTTTGGATCTACCGTAGTTTTAAAAAGGAGAGAAATTCAGAAGCCCTAAGTGGTGCCAGCGGAACAACTAAAAGCCAGATGGGATCTATTTATTGAAAAAAGAGATGCTATGATGAGAAAAAACAGATTCTAGCTATGGCCGCACAGGGAAAAATGTCACGTTTTATCAAAGGATCCATGTGACAGCAAAGTTCAAGTGAAGAACATCAAGAACACCGAAGAACACCGAAACCCTAGTGGTAGATCTGAGGTGGAAGGAAGGAAAGCTTCCAGAGGTTGAAGGAGTAGCGGAGAGGCGTCACGTTTCTCTGGTCAAAGTCAGGTTGATGCGGCGGCCATTGCCGGTGCAGAGGCGAAGGTCGACGGCGGCGACTGCGCTCGAGCACTGAGGCGACGCGAGGAAGACGACAAGGCAAAGGGGAACGAAGGGGAAAGGAAAAAATGACCCCTGGTCCTATTTATAAGGCGAAGGGATAAGTGATAGGCGCGGGAATCGAGGAACCCAAAAAATGGATATGTGACATAGCTGTCGCCTCGGTTTTCGGAGGTTCATTAATATAAGGAAAGCATTTACAGGTTTTAATTAGAAGGTGATGTCATGGCGATTTATTACAATCTTGGAAGATGACGTCATAGCGGTTTACAAGGTTCATATGGAGATGATGTCATGGCGGTTTACAAGGTTCATACGAGGATGTTCAAGAAGGAGTTTTTCTAAGTATTGAAGATTGACATGAACAGGTTCAAATCAATCTAGGGCCTAATGTTGGGGATATAACTACTGAGTATAAACCGCCCAGGAGGGGCCGGGTTATGCTCACAAGGAGTCATCCGTATTGAAGCCCATGAAGACAAGGAGTATTGCGCTTTACTACAGAGACTTGGAGGCCCAGAGCCCAAGGGCGGATTAGGGCCCATAGACATAAACCTCCATGAGATATGTAACTTGTGTTGTAAGATAGGGAAAGGTAGAAACCGAGCCGGACACATGTATGAGCCGGCCTCGGGCTTCTGTAAACTGCCGGGCGTCAACCTGTGTATATAATGGGACGACCCGGCGGTAGTTCAGGGACAAGAAACAACAACTTGAGAGATAGGTAAAGCGGATTCGCTCCCTGCTCATCGAGACCCCATCAATTCCACCACAACTGGATCATAGGCTTTTACCTTCACCACAAGGGGCCGAACCGGTATAAACTCCCCATGTCCTTTGTCCGGTTTAACCCCTTTAAGCTAATCTCGTTGCGATGGCTCCACGACTAAGTCCTCTCACTAGGACATATGATGTGATAATTCCACGACACACAAGATCATGCATTACGGAACGAGTAAGGAGACTTGCCCATAACGAGATTGAATGAGGTATGGGGATACCGATGATCGAATCTTGGGCAAGTAACATACCGATGGACAAAGGGAATTGTATACGGGATTGATTGAATCCCCGACGTCGTGGTTCATCCAATGAGATCATCGTGGAACATGTGGGAGCCAACATGGGTTTACAGATCCCGCTATTGGTTATTGACCGGAGAGATATCTCGGTCATGTCTGCATGGTTCCCGAACCCATAGGGTCTACACACTTAAGGTTCGACGATGCTAGAGTTGTAATGGGAATAGTATGTGGTTACCGAAGGTTGTTCGGAGTCCCGGTTGAGATCCCGGACGTGACGAGGAACTCCAGAATGGTCTAGAGGTGAAGTTCGATACATTGGACGAAGGGTATTGGAGTCCGGAATTGTTCCAGGGGTACCGGGTGACGACTAGTGTGTCCAAAGGGGTTTCGGGGCCCCCGGCAAGCGTTGGGGGGCCTTATGGGCCAAGGGGATGGGGCACATCAGCCTATTAAGGGGCTGTGCGCCCCTCCCACCCCATCTCACGTAACCTGGAGAGGAGTTTCTCAAAAAATACGTAACCTGGAGAGGTGGGGGCGCCTCCCCTAGGGCAGCCGCCCCTCCCGGCTTGGGGGGCAAGTTTCCTAGGGGTGGGGGCGCCCAAACCCATCTAGGGTTTCCCCTGTGGCCGCCGCCCCTCCCCTAGGGAAACCCTAGGGCGCCTCCTTCTCCCTCCTTCCCCCTATGTATAGTGAGGGAGAGAGAGGGCAGCCACACCCCTTCCCCTGGCGCAGCCCCTCTCTCCTCCAACACCTCCTCCTCCTCTTTAGATCTTGGCGAAGCCCTGCGGAAAATCCACAAGCTCCACCACCATGCCATCGTGCTGCCGGAGCGCTCCCTCAACTTCTCCTCTCCCCTTGCTGGATCAAGAAGGAGGAGACGTCCCAGGGCTGTACGTGTGTTAGACACGGAGGCGCCATCCGTTCGGCGCTAGATCGGATCTTCCGCGATTTGAATCGCTGCGAGTACGACTCCATCATCCGCGTTCTTGTAACGCTTCCGTTTCGCGATCTTCAAGAGGTATGAAGATGCACTCCCTCTCTCTCGTTGCTAGCATCTCCTAGATTGATCTTGGTGATATTTAGGAAAAATTTGAATTATTGCTACGTTCTCCCAACACATACCCCCCGATACTATCCATAGATTCATCAAAATAAGCAAACAACACGCGAAAAACAGAATCTGTCAAAAACAGAATAGTCTGTAGTAATCTGTCACTCTCGAATACTTCTGTAACTCCAAAAATCCATCCAAATTAGGAAAATCTGTGCAATTTGTCTACCAATCCAAAGGAAAAAGAATAAGATCAAAAGCACGTTTCTGTGAATTTTCAAAACTAATTTACTATGTGCAAAAGTTTCTGATTTTTAGGAGGATCAACACAACTATCACCGTAAGCTACCCTAAAGGTTTCACCTGGCACAAACACTAATTAAAACATAAAACCACATCTAACCAGAGGCTAGATGAATTATTTATTAATAAACAGGAACAAATAGCATAGAACAAAAATAAAATTGGGTTGCCTCCCAACAAGCGCTATCGTTTAACGCCCTTAGCTAGGCATAAAATCACGAATAGATCTAGGTATTGCCATCTCTGGTATGCAATCCATAAGTGGCTCTCATAAGGCAATTTAATTTTCTTCCTATGAAAGTGTTCCATGCCTTTCCTTAATGGAAATTAGAATATAATGTTTCCTTCTTTCATATCAATAATTGCACCAATCGTTCTAAGAGAAGGTCTACCAAGAATAATAGGACATGTAGGATTGCAATCTATATCAAGAACAATGAAATCTACAGGCACATAATTCCTATTTGCAACAATAAGAACATCATTAGTCCTTTCCATAGGTTTCTTAATAGTGGAATCTGCAAGATGCAAATTTAAAGAACAATCATCAAATTCACAAAAACCTAACACATCACACAAAGTTTTTGGAATCATGGAAACACTAGCACCCAAATCACACAAAGCATAGCATTCATAATCTTTAATCTAAATCTTAATAGTAGGTTCCCACTCATCAGAAAGTTTTGTAGGGATAGAAACTTCTAATTCAAGCTTTTGTTCAAAAGATTGCATCATAGCATCAATGATATGTTTAGTAAAAGATTTGTTTTGATTATAAGCATGAGGAGAATTTAACATGGATTGCAACAAGGAAATACAATATATTAAGGAGAAATTATCATAATTAAATTCCTTGAAATGCAAAAGAGTGGGTTCATTGCTACTTAAAGTCTTGACCTCTTCAATCCCACTTTTATCAATTTTTGCATCTAGATCTAAAAACTCCAAATCATTGGGACGCCTTTTAACTAAAGTTGACTCATCTCCAGTACCATCTTTATCAAGATTCATATTGGAAAACAAAGATTTAATAGGAGTCACATCCATCACTTTTAGATTTTCATCATTGTTATTTAGAGCTTCAGGTTTAGCGACCATCTTATTAACTAAGGTGGCTTATTTATCAGAAATTTGGCCCACTAAGTTTTCAAGATGAGCAAACTAAGATTTCAAACCTAAAATTCATTAGACATATCATCGAGCTCTTTATTCATATATTCCGTAAAACTTTTTTGTTCTTTAAGCTCAATCCCAAAAAAATAATTATGCTCAAATTGTAAAGACATAAAGCTTCTAACTTTATTTTAATCTCTTCCAACCTCCTAAGGTGAGGATCAACGCTTTTTGGCTGAGCCATCAAAGAAAACAGGCACACCAAAACACAAGCACACAAGAAGCAAACAAAAAAAGATGAACGGAAGAGGGGCGAAGAAAAGGCAAAGGTTTTCGGAAATCGTTTTAGAAGTGGGGGAGAGGAAAATGAGAGGCGAATGGCGAATAATGTAATGCAAGGGAGAAGAGTTTATGATGGGTACTTGGTATGGCTTGACTTGACGTAGATCTCCCTGGCAACAGCGCCAGAAATCCTTCTTGCTACCTCTTGAGCTTGCATTGGTTTTTCCCTTGAATAGGAAAGGGTGATGCAGCAAAGTAGCGTAAGTATTTCCCTGAATTTGAGAACCAAGGCATCAATCCAGTAGGATACAACGCACAAGTCACCGAATACCTGCACAAACAATCAACAACTTGCACCCAACGTGATAAAGGGGTTGTCAATCCCTTCACGGTCACTTGCAAAAGTGAGATATGATAGAGATGGATAAACAGTAAAGTAAATATTTTTGGTATTTTTGGTTTATAGAACGGAAAGTAAAAGATTGCAAAATAGTAGATCGGAAGCTAGTAAGATGTAAAAGAGAACTTATATGATGGAAAAGAGACCCAGGGGCCATAGGTTTCACTAGTGGTTTCTCTCAAGATAGCAAATATTATGGTGGGTGAACAAATTACTACCGAGCAATTGACAGAAAAGCGCAAAGTTATGACAATATCTAAGGCAATGATCATGATCATAGGCATCACGTCTGTGCCAAGTAGACCGAAATGATTCTGCATCTACTACTATTACTCCACAAATCGACCGACTCCTGCCTGCATCTAGAGTATTAAGTTCATAAAGAACAGAGTAATACATTAAGTAAGATGACATGATGTAGAGGAATTAACTCAAGCAATATGATTAAAACCCCATCTTTTTATCCTCGATGGCAACAATACAATACGTGCCTTGCTGCCCCTACTGTCACTGGGAAAGGAAACCGCAAGATTGAACCCAAAGCTAAGCACTTTTCCCATTGCAAGAAAGATCAATCTAGTAGGCCAAACTAAACCGATAATTCGAAGAGACTTGCAAAGATATCAAATCATGCATATAAGAATTCAGATAAGAACGAAATAATATTCATAGATAATCTGATCATAAATCCAGAAATCATCGGATCTCGGCAAACACACCGCAAAAGAGTATTACATCGAATAGATATCCAAGAACATCAAGGAGAACATGGTATTGAGAACTAAAGATAGAGAATAAGCCATCTAGCTACTAGCTATGGACCCAAAGGTCTGTGGTAAACTACTCATGCATCATCAGAGAGGCAATGGTGTTGATGAAGAAGCCCTTCGTGATTGAATCCCCCTCTAACAGGACGTCGGAAAAGGTCCCTAGATGGGATCTCATGGGTACAGAAGGTTGCTGCGGTGGAAAAGTGGTTTCGTGGCTCTCCTGGATGTTTAGGGTATATGAGTATATATAGGCGAAGGAGCTAGGTCAGGGGAGCCATGAGGGGCCCACGAGGTAGGGGGGCACGCCCTACTCCCTGGGCACGCCCTCCTGCCTCGTGGCCGCCTCGTTGCGTCTCTGACTTCATCTCCAAGTCTTCTGGTTTCCTTTTGTTCCAAGAAAGATCATCGCGAAAGTTTCATTCCGTTTGGCCTCCGTTTGGTACTCCTTTTTTGCGAAACTCTAAAATAGGCAAAAAAACAGAAACTGACACTGGGCTCTCGATTAATAGGTTAGTCCCAAAAATAATATAAAATAGCATATAAATGCCTATTAAATATCCAAAACAGATAATATAATAGCATGGAACAATCAAAAATTATTATACGTTGGAGACGTATCACCAGGCTGGCGGCCCGCCTAACGGCTAACGGCGTGCGCGTGCAACCGTTAGAGCCGCTTGTCGGTCACACCTAGTCTGACCAGGTCAAACTTGGTCGGCCGGTTCCCCCATTCCCCACCCTCTCTCACTCTCACCCGAGCTCCTCCCTAGCCCTAGCCGTCGCCAGCCATGGTGGCTGTGGATGCAAACTTTGGTAGAGATTCAGGCATACCTCTGGACATGGCCGGCAGCGCGGTGCAGCAGCCTTCTCAGTCCGATTCTCATCCTTCACAGAGGTTGGATTGGTCGGCGCTGGCGCGACTACCATCGATGACAAGAAGCAGAGCTCAAGGTCGACGGAAGCTTCCTCGTTCTATGGGCGGCGGCATGTACGACATCTCATGTGTTAGATTTAGAAGATTTTAATTGTGAGATTCAGAGATTCAAGATTCGGGAATTTAGGCTAGTTTTTTGCATGGTTTGATTGAGCTTTGGTGACCTTGCAAATTGTTAATATTGTGCATACTTTGTTGTGTAAGAAACTGAAAAAAGTAGTTTGACAGAAACTCAATATTGTGCATACTTAGGTTCAGTTATCCAGTTTTCAGTTAATAAAGGTTATTCATTAAATAATTTTCAGAATTGATGACCCAAAGTGGGCAATTTGGTTCCATTTCAATGCCAGAGAATCTGTTGTTCGAAATCTGTACCAGTTAGACATATCATATTTGACAATGTTTTCTCTTATTAGGAGTGAGAGCTTTGTGGTTGATGATTATATGTACTATGTATTTGATGAGGAGAAAGGAAGGTTTTAATCAAATATGTTGTGAAGATGATGTGCAGCAGATGTTGATCCACTCTCATATGAAAAGCTTGTGAACATACGAGTAGTGGGAGCTCTGGAGGCATGTAATGCATATGAAAACAAAGATAGTTATTTTGCTGAACATTGCATTAACACTCAACAAAGTTGCACTAAAGTGGTGGATATAAGCATGGACAGAAAGGAAGAGCTGAAGAAAAGCATGGTCTCCGAAGTACCACTCAACTATATAATAAATAACCGCGATGCCACGGGCCGGATTGCTAAGTGGGCCATTGAGCTCCTCCCGTTCGACATCATATATAAACCACAGCGAGCCATTAAGTCACAAGTACTGGCTGACTTCGTCGCCGAGTGGACAGAAGCCGAACTCCCTAAAGAGTACGACACATATTCCAATTGGATCATGCACTTTGACGGCTCAAAGATGCTGGATGGTCTGGGAGCGGGCATTGTCCTGACATCCCCCACTGGAGATACAGTCCAATACGTACTCCAGATACTATACACAGACTCCAACAATGCAGCCGAATACGAGGCCTTATTGCACGGTCTTTGGACGGCAGTCTCCATGGGCATCCAACGCCTAGAAGTGTGTGGGGATTCAAACCTTGCAATATCACAAATAAATGGAGACTTCGACACCTAGTATTGGCATCCTGGAGATCATTTTTCTCTCACCAAACCCGTGTAAGCACATGCTCGCCAGCCTCTAGCTGTCGTTGAGCTCGTTGTTCATTCCGGGATTGTTTGCGGAATCTATTGTTAGATCTGCAAACATGTCGAATACCAACTAGTACACATACTTACGTTTTTTATCCATCGAGATAAATATTACCAAATGAGGCCTTCTTGGATTCCTCCATTTCGGCAGTTGCGGCCCTTAGCCGGGCTTTGCACTCCTCCAGCTCTTGAGACAAATGTGTGTTCTTCTCTGTAAGAACCTATTCATACAAGGATCCTTAAATCAGTTGTGCCAACTGTTTCAAGTCTCAGGGGTTACTGATATACATAATTATCAGATTTTGATTACTCGTATATCTTTTAAATACTGGGTTGTGGCTCTAGCAAGCCCTTTTTGAGAAGCTCAGATGTACGTGTCTCCGAGTTGAAGGCATTGAACACCTCTTAGGATAAATTAGGGTCGCGGAGTGCGGCCTGCCGGCGCCAATGATTCATGGCGCTCTCCACTTTGGAATTTGTAGCAGATATTCTATCCGCATCCTCTATAGGAGGACCATCTGGTGTTGTCTCCACGTTAGCCTCCACCCTTGAGGCCGGTTCTGGAGTTTGGCTGGTAGAGGTGTGGCTGGCAGGACTCCGGACACAGTCCGACGAGCACTCTTTCTGTCGGAGCACAATGGACATAGTTATATTTCAAAGGCGATAATCATGGAGCAGGTTTTAAATCATACCTCTGCGACGGTGTTTCGGTCCTGACCGCCTTCCTTTTAAGCCTACCCGGCTTGGGCGCCCCTTGTTGGTGAGTCACCGCGGGTTCCGTGCGGTGCCCCGATGGTCTTCCTTATAAAGCGCAATACATGTGCGGTGGGTAAGGCGTAAAGAAGGGATCCTTCTCGGAAGTTAAGACTCCAGTTTTACTTACATATGATGCAGGGAGTAGGCCAGGATAGTCGGCAATGATGGCCACCAGGGTGCCGTCACAGCTTGCCTGGTAAAACGTCCTATCAACGAGATCCACGAATACGTATGAATCTTCTTCGAGACCGGGGTCGAGGGCCCGATTGCGGTCCTCTGGCTATGGAGGCGGGCTGTGGACCTCCCTCACAGCTTTCTATAGTTCCTGTTATGGACTAGCAAGGTAAATATTTGCAATGAAAGAATGCGGGAATGAATAGAGTCGAGTAATATAGCAACTCACCCAGCTAGGGGGGTTGTACATGGAAAAACCATCCCGTGGCTTAATGCGGATGAACTCGTCTTCTTCTCCTTTATACAAATCGGACAATATTTTTGCTAGAGCGGTGGCGGAGTCCGAACCTTTCCGGCCGCAGCGGGTGGCATCGTCTTCTCCGTTGAAGTGCCACATGGGATGCCCCCGATACTGGAGTGGCTGCACCCCCCGCATTATGCATATTGACATAACCTCGACTGTTGTTAATCCAAATTTGGCAAGCTTTTTTATCCTGCCCATCAGATAAAGGACCTCTCTGCTATCTTCCTCCTGGGGGCTCTGGGGACGCCAGCTGCGGCGTTTCTTCAATGGGGCATTGGTGAACTCAGGAAGACCCATCTAGATAGGGTCTGGAAGGGAGATGTCCTCTATATAAAACCACTCTGAAGGCCAATCTTCGGATGTCTTCTTTAGAGTGCCGGATAGGTATCCGGTCCCAGCGATGCGCCATATTTCGGCTCCGCCCACTTGGTATATTGATCCCTCCTGATTGCGAGGTATGAGGCAGAACAGCTCCTTCCATAGCTCGAAATGAGATTCACAGCCCAGAAATAGCTAACAAAGGGCGACATAACCTGCGATATGCAGGATGGAGGCAGGAGTGAAGTTGTGCAGCTGGAGGCCGTAATACTCTAGGAGCCCGCGGAGGAACGGATGGATTGGAAATTCGAGGCCCCTCAGCAAGTAAGGGACAAGGCATACTCGCTCCCCCTGGATGGGTTGGGGAAACTCTCTGCTTGCTCCCCGCCATCATAAGTGGCTAATCCGGCTTGGACGGGGACAAGATATGCAGGCGGGAGAAACCCCTGGGTCTGCAACTCCACCAACCGGCCGTGGGGTACGGTACACTTCTCCCAATAACCGGCCGGCCATGATGTGATGGTTTTTTCAGGCGCGCTCTAATGGATCCTCGCTTGGGGAAGAATGGTGTGATTTGGATCTGAGGATCCCCGTCTCTTTAATAGACGTTTTATTTACGTAGCCAGGGTGGCAAGTGTAAAAATGCCCCGGCTTCTCGCATTCGCTCGACACGTGGAGACTGACATTATTAAGGTATAGAAGCCGATGAGTGCAACATTAAATGGGAAGCCGGACACTGCTCGTTACAACAGGTATTCTGGAGAATTTGGAGAAGAACCCGCCTTGCAATGCCGAAGACAATCTGCACACCGGACTCATCACCATTGAAGCCTGGTTCAGGGGCTACTGAGGGAGTCCTGGATTAGGGGGTCCTCGGACAGCCGGACTATATGCTTATGCCGGACTGTTGGACTTTGAAGATACATGATTGAAGACTTCGTCCTGTGTCCGAGTGGGACTCTCCTTGGCGTGGAAGGCAAGGTTGGAAATTCGGATATGTAGATTTCCTTCTCTGTAACCGACTCTGTTGTAACCCTAGCCCCCTCCGGTGTCTATATATACCGGAGGGTTTAGTCCGTAGGACAAGAACAATCGTAATCATAGGCTAGCTTCTAGGGTTTAGCCTCTACGATCTCGTGGTAGATCAACTCTTGTAGTACTCATATCATCAAGATCAATCAAGCAGGAAGTAGGGTATTACCTCCATAGAGAGGGCCCGAACCTGGGTAAACATTGTGTCCCCCGTCTCCTATTACCATTAGCCTTAGACGCACAATTCGGGACCCCCTACCCAAGATCCGCTGGTTTTGACACTGACAGCAGCCTCAGCAGTAGTGGTGGTGTTAGCCCATTGGCTCTTGATGTGGAGCTTGATGGGCTCATGACGAATCCAGCCTGGGGCTTCAAACTCATCATTGGGATAGAGCTTCTCCCAAGTCTTGGAGATCAAGTGAAACGGGTAAGGCCCATAGATGGGGACCTTACGGTTGAACACGGCAAACTGAAGCTCACACCACATGATATGTGAGACATCAAGTGGTTGAGTATGAACCTGACGAGCCTCCTCGCAAATGAGCATCATGTCAACAAGGCAAGCATGCACCTAGCCCATGTCACCAATGCGTGGGAAGAGGGTGTTGCGGAAGAGCCGATGCATGATGTCGAGGAAGGGGTTCAGCACCCACACCTTCTTCTTGCTGGGAAGTGTCTTCTGAACATGGAAGGGCATGATCTTGTTCTTGTTGGTAGACTTAGACTTGGCATGAGGGCGAACTCCAACGGGTGTGTCGAGCCCTTCATTTGGAACTTGAAGCAACTCCATGAAATCCTTCCATTTAGCAGTCATCTGTCGACCATTGGTCAACCAAGTCATGGTCCTTGCTTCATCGAAGTCAAAGTGGACCGAAGCAAAGAACTAAGCCACAATTTCTAGATCAAAGTCCATGTGAAAAGTAAGCATGTGCTCAATGTCGAACTTCTCCACCAGATCCAAGGCCTCTCCAAAGTAGCCATGGTTCTTGTCCTGCCTCATATGATGCATGTCAATCCAGTGAACTTCCACGTAGATGTTCTGCTTGGCCTTGATCACGTCTAGATAGATAAGATTCTACTGCTTGGTCCAAAAGAGATCATTGCCTTTGAAGTTAGCCCGGGGATTCACATATGGGTTGAGCTTCCTTCAAATGACGAACTCGACCTGAGGCATCTCATCCATGCCCATGACAGGCTCCTTCTACTTGGTAGCGGTGTGCTTGGTCCTGCGTTGGGAGGCAGTGGACCCCTCTGGAGCTTCATCTTGGTTGCGCAGCCGCTTTGACCCTGTGTCATGGCTGGGATTGGAGCGACGAGCATGGAAACCAGAGCCACCACTTAGACACAAAACACAAGAACATGAACAAGAAACAAGAAGGATCAATGCAAATGCCAAGGCCAAAGCCAAAAGAAACAAATAAGCACGAGATTTGGACAGAAAAAGAGCTCAGGATGCATCTACGGTAGTACCGGGCCGTTGTACGGATGCAAAAATTACATCCGCACCAGCTGCGGTAGTATTGTGCCGGGGTGGCACGGTAGTACCGCGCCTGGAGCGGAAGTAATTTTTTTACTTCCGTGCTCCAAGCGGTAGTACTGCACCAAGGACCAGAAGTACCGCGTGGAGCCAGCTATGAGCGAGGGTGCGGTAGTACCGGTCCAGGAGGAGCGATAGTACCGCACGGATCAAAAAACGCGACAGGAGCCGCAGATCTGGATCTAGAACCTCCACAAGTCTAGATCGGTACTACCGTTGATCAAACGGAACTATTTTGACAATCCAAAGAACATGCTTACTACACTACCATGCTCCTACGAATCCCTCTTGCACAAATTTAGCCAAAAATCTCAAGAACACCACATGCATCTCCCCAAGACCTAGAAGCACAAGAACGGAAGAAAAGGAGAGGAACTTGGGGAAAATCCTTGGTCCATGGCAAGGGGGCAAGGTGGGGAACGATCCCATCGGTCGGAATCCGAGGAGAGCGGTCGGAGACGGAGATCCGGCGAGGGCCTCCGGCGCCGTTCTTGGGCAGGAGAGAGAGAGATGGGTGGGGAATAGAGATGAATGTGTATGGGGGAGTTAGAACTCCCCCTGCCCTGCTCTTAACCTCCACCCACTCGCATAGGCATGGTAGTACCACGAGTCATCGCGGTAGTACCGCCCGGGCAGAAGTACCACATGCTGGGCGGTAGTAACGCCTTTCCAGCGGCAGTAAAAAATTACTACCGCGATGGAAGCGGTAGTACCGTGCCCCTGGGAAGCAAATGTGCATGCACAGAGCCACCAACTCCTACTGTAGTACCGTGGCTCGCCATGGTAGTACTGTAACCCCAAGAAAGTGCAAGTTTCACATGAGAGGGAAATGGCATTTGCAAGACAGCCTTCAAGACGCAGAACAGCCAAGAAGCAAGCACAAACTATGACACAAACACGACACAAAGAGAAAGAAGGCACAAGACAACAAAGACTAGCACACTAGCCACAACTCTCTAGAAGAGAGGGCGGTGGCCGAAGCCACCTATGTATGAGTCACTTGGTATGGCACCGCGAAGAATTATCCTTGGGCCCATGACCAAGACTCGTCTTTGAAGCACAGGTACCATTAAAAATGGCTAATGTGAAAGAGTTTGATCAATTTATGCATAATGGGGGGAGGGAAAGTTCATTGAGAGAACAACACTCCCCCTATGTCCATGCCTACACCTAGACAAGACAGCATGATGAGTATGGTGGGGTGTGCAAGGGTTCAAACCACATTGCTCAAATCAATGATATTTAGCTCATGCCTTAACTCGTGAAATCTTGCTTCATCCAAGGGCTTCGTGAAAATATCTGCAAGGTTATCATGAGTGTTGACATACTTGAGCTTGATCTCCCCTCGCCTAATGTAATCCCGAATGAAGTGATACCGAATCTCAATATGCTTCGTCTTGAAGTGTTGCACTGGGTTGAGAGAGATCTTGATAGCACTTTCATTGTCACACCAAAGAGGCACTTCATCACAAGTGACACCGTAATCCTTCAAAGTTTGCCTCATCCATAGGAGTTGAGCACAACAACTACCGGCAGCCACATACTCCGCTTCGATGGACGAGAGAGATACATAACTTTTCTTCCTAGAAGACCAACTCATTAAAGAGAAACCAAGCAATTGGCACCCTCCGGAGGTGGACTTCCTATCCACTTTGTCTCCCGCCCAATCTGAATCTCTGTAGCCCAAAAGATCAAAGTTGGCTCCTCTTGGGTGCCATAAGCCAAAGTTTTGGGTATGAGCCAAATATCGAAAGATTCGCTTGACCGCCACAAAGTGGCTTTCCTTAGGTGCGAATTGAAACCATGCATAAATTCCCACACTCAATATGATATCCGGTCTAGATGCACAAAGGTAAAGCAACACTACAAAAAAGAGACACATTCGTGACATTTTGGGCTGAACGAAACTTTTTTCTGTCATACTTACGACACTTCTATGATGATAATTGTGACAAAACCCGGTATCATCATAGATGTGGTGGGCTCCTACTTCTATGACAAAAAATCATGACAGAAATGGGATTTTCGTCCTGGGCGGGCCGGAGACGCAGCTGCATGACATTCTTTAGGCCGTCCATGACGGAAAAAACCATGGTAGAAGCGAGGGCGAGGAAAATTTCGGGGAGTTCCCGGTTACGGTGGGTGGTCGGGGGCCGAGCGATGCGCGTTTCTCTTGTACACGTACGCGCGTGTGTGTGAGGCATTGGCTGTAACTGAACCCGAGAAAGGCGTTGGGCTCTAACTGAACCTGACCAATTGCACTGCAGGCTACGCGTTACTGAACCCGATCGAGCAATCGATGGCTGTTAACTGAACCCGATCGAGCGATTCCTTCGCTACTACTGCTAACTGAAGCCGATGGATGCTGCCTCTCTAGATGAACAGTGAGCGTT
>NC_057813.1:169727159-169741908 GCF_018294505.1 Triticum aestivum
GCGGTGGTGTTGCCTCTGGATGAACAGGACCCCGTGGTGTGGAGGGCTGGATGAACAAGACGACCCCGTGGAGGGCTGGATGAACAGTAGACGGTGGAGGGGTGCCCGTGGAGGGGTGGTTGAACAGTAGCCGGTGGAGTAGCGCGCGGTGATGGCTGCTACCTCTTGAGCACTGCACTGGATTTCCCCGAAGAGGAGAGGATGATGCAGTAAAGTAGCGTAAGTATTTCCCTCAGTTTTTTAGAACCAAGGTATCAATCCAGTAGGAGATCACGCACGAGTCCCTCATACCTACACAAAACGATAGCTACTCGCAACCAACGCGATTAGGGATTGTCAATCCGAGGGTGAGATCTAATAGAGATGATAAATCATATTTTTGGTATTTTTGATATAGATATGCAAAGTAAAAAGTAAAAGGCAAAGTAAAAACAAAGCAAGTAATAAAGTAATGGAGATTGATATGATGAGAATAGACCCGGGGGCCATACGTTTCACTAGTGGCTTCTCTCAAGAGCATAAGTATTCTACGGTGGGTGAACAAATTACTATTGAGCAATTGACAGAATTGAGCATAATTATGAGTATATCTAGGTATGATCATGTGTATAGGCATCATGTCCAAGACAAGTAGATCGAAACGATTCTGCATCTACTACTATTACTCCACTCATCGATCGCTATCCAGCATGCATCTAGAGTATTAAGTTAAAAACAGAGTAACACCTTAAGGAATATGACATGATGTAGAGGGATATGATAAAAAAACCATCTTGTTATCCTCGATGGCAACAATACAATACGTGCCTTGCTGCCCGTGCTGTCACTGGGAAAGGACACCGCAAGATTGAACCCAAAGCTAAACACTTCTGCCATTGCAAGAATTACCAATCTAGTTGGCCAAACCAAACGGATAATTCGAAGAGACCTGCAAAGATAACTCAATCATACATAAAAGAATTCCGAGAAGATTCAAATATTATTCATAGATAAGCTGGATCATAAACCCACAATTCATCAGTCTCAACAAACACACCGCAAAAAGAAGATTACATCGAATAGATCTCCACAAGAGAGAGGGAGAACATTGTATTGAGATCCAAAAAGATAGAAGAAGCCATCTAGCTACTAGCTATGGACCCGAAGGTCTGAAGTAAACTACTCACACTTCATCGGAGAGGCTATGGTGTTGATGTAGAAGCCCTTCGTGGTAGATGCCCCCTCTGGCGGAGCTCCGGAATAGGACCCAAGATGGGATCTCGCGGATACAGAAAGTTGCGGCGGTGGAATTAGGTTTTTGGCTCCGTATTTGATCTGTCGGGGGTACGTAGGTATATATAGGAGGAAGGAGTATGTCGGTGGAGCAACAGGGGGCCCACGAGGCAGGGGGCGCGCCCTACGGGGGGGGGGGGGCGCCCCCCACTCTCCTGGATCACGTTCGGTGAGAAAATCACGTTCCCGAAGGTTTCATTCTGTTTGGACTCCGTTTGTTATTCTGTTTCTTTGAAATACTGAAATAGGCAAAAAACAACAATTCTGGGCTGGGCCTCCGGTTAATAGGTTAGTCCCAAAAATAATATAAAAGTGGAAAATAAAGCCCAATATAGTCCAAAACAGTAGATAAAGTAGCATGGAGCAATCAAAAATTATAGATACGTTGGAGACGTATCAAGCATCCCCAGGCTTAATTCCTGCTCGTCCTCGAGTAGGTAAATGATAAAAAAGAATTTTTGATGCGGAGTGATACTTTGGCATAATTTCAATGTAAATCTTCTTAATTGGGGTATGAATATTCAGATCCGAAAGATTCCAGACAAAAGTTCATATTGACATAAAAGTAATAATACTTCAAGCGTACAAATCAAAGCAATCATGTCTTCTCAAAATAGCATGGTTAAAGAAAGTTATCCCTACAAAACCATATAGTCTGGCTAAGCTCTATCTTCATCACACAAAGTATTTAATCATGCACAACCCCGATGACAAGCCAAGCAATTGTTTCATACTTTAGTAATCTCAAACTTTTTCAACTTTCACGCAATACATGAGCGTGAGCCATGGACATAGCATTATAGGTGGAATAGAATGGTGGTTGTGGAGAAGACAAAAAAGGAGGAGATAGTCTCACATCAACTAGAGGTGTCAACGGGCTATGGAGATGCCCATTAATAGATATCAATGTGAGTGAGTAGGGATTGCCATGCAACGGATGCACTAGAGCTATAAGTATATGAAAGCTCAATAAAAGAAACTAAGTGGGTGTGCATCCAACTTGCTTGCTCATGAAGACCTAGGGCACTTTTGAGGAAGCCCATCATTAGAATATACAAGCCAAGTTCTATAATGAAAAATTCCCACTAGTATATGAAAGTGACAACATATCAGACTCTCTATCATGAAGATCATGGTGCTACTTTGAAGCACAAGTGTCCCTTCTCCCTTCTCCCTTTTTCTCTCTTTTTATGGGCCTTTTCTGTTTTTTTGGCCCCCTTTTTTTTGTCCGGAGTCTCATCCCCACTTATGGGGGTATCATAGTCTCCATCATCCTTTCCTCACTGGGACAATGCTCTAATAATAATGATCATCACACTTTTATTTTTCTTACAACTCAACAATTACAACACGATACTTAGAACAAAATATGACTCTATATGAATGCCTCCGCCGGTGTACCGAGATATGCTATGAATCAAGAGCGACATGTATGAAAATTATGAAGGTGGCCTTGCCACAAATACAATGTCAACTACATGTTCATGCAAAAAGAAATATGACAAAAGTAATGTGTGTCATATGAACGGAACGGTGGAAAGTTGCATGGCAATATATCTCGGAATGGCTATGGAAATGCTATGATAGGTAGGTATGGTGGCTGTTTTGAGGAAGGTATATGGTGGGTGTATGATACCAGTGAAAAGTGCACAGTATTAGAGAGGCTAGCAATGGTGGAAGGGTGAGAGTGCGTATAATCCATGGACTCAACATTAATCAAAAGAACTCATGCACTTGTTGCAAAAATTTAGAAGTCATCAAAAACCAAAGCACTACACGCATACTCCTAGGGGGATAGATTGGTAGGAAAAGACCATCGCTCGTCCCCGACCGCCACTCATAAGGAAGACAATCAATAAATAAAATTCTGCTCCGACTTCATCACAAAGCGGTTCACCATACGTGTATGCTACGGGAATCACAAACTTCAACACAAGCATTCTTTAAATTCATGATCACCCCAACTAGCATTGCTTTGATATTATCACCCCCATATCTCAAAACAATTATCAAGCATCAAACTTATCTTAGTATTCAACGCACTCAAAAGAAAGTTTCACATATCTTGAATACCAAGTATATTATCTTTAAGCAAATTACCATGCTATTAACAACTCTCAAAATAATCTAAGTGAAGCATGAGAGATCAATAGTTTCTTTAAAACAAATCCACCACCGTGCTCTAAAAGATCTAAGTGAAGTACTAGAGAAAAAATTATCACGCTCAAAAAGGTATAAGTGAAGCACTATGAGCAAAACTATCAAGCTCAAAAGATATAAGTGAAGCGCATAGAGTATTCTAGAAAATTCCAAATCATGTATGGCTCTCTCAAAAGGTGTGTACAGCAAGGATGATTGTGGTAAACTAACAAGCAAAGACGCAAATAATACAAGACGCTCCAAGCAAACCACATAACATGTGGTGAATAAAAATATAGCTCCAAGTAAATTACCAATGGAAGTAGACGAAAGAGGGGATGCCTTCCAGGGTGTCGGGTGGTAGGTGCGACATATGCCAATGGATGGCTTATCATTATGGGAGCCAGTAAGACATCGCTGGTGCCTAGAAACGGGATAAGGCGAAGACATGCACGCCGGCGGATCTTACCCAGGTTGGGGGCTCTCCGTGGAGATAATACCCCTATTCCTGCTTTGCGTGGTCTCCGCATGATCACTAGATCGATAAGTAGCTACAAGAGGCTCCTTGAGGCTATATCGGTGGAAGGAGGAAGAAGGGCAAGGCTAGCTCTCTCCTCTCCCTATGGTAGTGTCTAAAACTCTCTGAGATCAACCCTTTACATGGGTGTCCCGGGGGGTTTATATAGGCCTACCCCCAGGGGGTACAATGGTAATCCGGCTTGGGCGTGGGCTTAGGCTGTTAGCGTCTACGTCCGCCGACTTCTGGGGCCCGCCGACTGGTGGGTCCCGCCAGCTACCGGCCCCACCGTTTGGGGGTCTTGTCGGGGGCTGGTTACTGTCGCCTCACCTCTGATGACGAGGGCTTTGCCGAGGTAAGCATGGCTACAGTGCCGCCGCCTTGCGGGCGCTCACTGTAGCCTTACCTCGTCTTGTCTGCGTAATGGTGTGCGCGCCCCGGGGAGGGGAGCAAGCCGGCTGCAGGAAGCTGGCCTGGCCTTAGGCCAGCTAGGGGAGGCCAGGCGCCTTCGGATGTCTCTCTGACCGAAGGGGCCCGCCGCCTCTGGGCCGTACCAGCGGCCTGTCGTGGATGGCGTCATGGTTCGCATGGCAACAGTGCCTCGCTGGACAGGAGATGTCCGCCCTGTACGGCGTACTGTAGCGATGCTTGTTCCGAGATTCGGGGATGGCAGGGTCCACTGTAGCCACGCCCCATCTCGTCACTGTTATGGGGGGTTGACTATAGGGTGCGGCCCATGGCCGCCTGCCATGGGCCGACTTTCTTGGAGTCGGTCCTTCATGGGCCGGCTTTCTTGGAGCCGGTCCTTCGTGGGCCAGCTTTCTTGGAGCCGGTCCTTCATGGGCCGGCTTTCTTGGAATCGGCCCTGTTGTGGCGTCCCCCGAAGATTGTTTACGGCTGGGCTGCCTTCCTCTAGTCGGCCTAAGCGATAGCCAGCTGGAAGAAGGCGGCCCCGTGTCTTGGGAGCCTCGAGGCTCTGTCGGCCCATTGTTTTTTCTAAGGGCCAAAGGGAGCCGGTTAGGCTACCCGTGGCCATTTACTCCAACAGTAGTCCCCGAAGCTGGTTGGGCTTCACAGCTAAAGGGAGGAAACGAGAAGCTCGGCCAGCTTCCTATCCCGAAGAGCCGGCAGCTAGGAGCCGGCCTCCCTTGCGCGTGCCTTCTCGGCGAAGCCTTCCCAAATTCCAAATGTGGGAAAATAGCTGGTGCACCAACCAAGCGGCGGGTTGACCGCCCGCCACCCGCGCGCCGCGTGGCTCCCTTCGGCTGGGAGGGCCTGCCAGCCCACGCGCACGACGGGACGCCGCTGTAGGCCAGGGCCCACCACTTCCGCGCCTCGGCCCATGCGCGGATCTTTTGTGGCCCAAAACCGACCGCACGTCTTCCGGCGGCGGTTCCTACTCGCCATCAAGGCGCGATAATCACGGGCCGTGGGGGAGTGGGTGCAGTTAATCCCACGCCCCCCACGCCTCGCCTCCTCGGCTTCGCCGCGTGAGGCTATAAGTAGGGGCGGGGAGGGGGAGCAGCAGTTGTTCGCATGCTCGCCCTCGCCCTGCCCCCTCCCTTTTCTTCTTCTCCGAGGTAGCCCTTCGCTGTGCTCCCGCTCCGCCATTCTTTCCTTCCTCCCAGCGTGCCGCAGGCTTGCTACCTCCGCGCCGAGCGCTCTCCGCCGCCAAACTTGCTGTCATGGCTCCAACGTCAAGCTCTTGGGACGGCTCCACCATTCGCGACGACCACATCGATTTCCTACGCAAGACGTGGCGGCTGCTGGGCGAACATCATGTGTGAGTCCATCTTGCGCTAGCGAGGGAGGTCTCGCCGGCGCCGGAGGAAGGCGAGCGAGTGATCTTCTACTCGCACTGCCTGCGCGGCGTCGGCCTCCCCGCAAGCGGCTTTTTCCGCGCATTCCTCGATTTCTAACAGCTTCAGCCGCACCACCTCACCCCCAACACGGTGGTGCTACTTTCGGCCTTCGTCTCGTTGTGCGAGGGTTTCCTCAGCGTCCTCCCCACCATCGAGCTCTGGGGGGGAGTTTTTCCAATCTAAGCTCAGCACGGTCATCGGGGGCGTGCCGGCTCCGTGCGGCACTTTCAACGCCATAAGGAGGTCCACTGCCAACAACACCTTCCCTCCTATCGCGCTGATCCAGTCGGTGAAGCTCTGGCAATGTTCTTACTTTTACATGAAGAACGTTGCCCTGAATGGTGATTACGTCAACCTGCCGGCTTACATGGCCGGACCACCGGCTACGAGGCCGGCATCGTGGTCCTACCGGGCCAGGTCGCTGACGCCGGCTGGAGCTGGTGCCGTCGCCCGACTTCGGGTGCTGATCCAGTCGGAGCGCCTGACCGGGCCCGACTTGATCGCCGCCTTCATCGAGCGTCGGGTTCTCTCGCTTCAGGGCCGCCCTCATCTGATTTGTCAGATGAGCGGCCGATTCGACCCAAGCCGACTCAGCCCCAGGGAGATGCCTCACGATGAGGTGTCGTACATGGTAAACTACATCGCCAACTGCTAGCTCACCGAGGACTGGCAGTATGGCAAGGCGCCGTACTCTCACGCCAATCCACCACCCTTGGTAAATTTTCTTCCTTCCTTTGTTGCCCAATTTTCTTTTCTGGCCGACTCTTGACCAGTCGGTTTGTCTTTAATTAGAATCCTCTCCTTCATCCTTCGGCCGGGACCGCGGGGCCGGAGCGCGAGTTCGCCCTCGACCGCGAGGCGGACAACCTCGAGGAGGCCGACTTGGGGGCGGCCACCCTGGACGACGACGCCGCGGGGGGCGGCGGCGAGACAGGCGGCTCCGGCTTCACCGCCGGCTTTGACGACTGGCCCGATGATGATGAGGCCGATCCCATTCCGCACCGCCAGCCGGCTACCGATCCCCAAGGCGCCGGCTCGTCAGGTGGGCCGACCGCGTGAGGCGGCGTACAGAAGTGCCGTGCGGCGCCAACTCTTGTCGGAGGCCGGCCGAAGAAGCCCAAGAATCCGCGGCGGCGACCAAGCAGGACGAGGCGGCCGCGAAGGCGGCCCGCTTTTGCAAAGTGGTGAAGCAGCCGCAGGCGGTCTCGGCGTAAGTTCTGGTCCGTACGCACTTTCTTCCTTTCTTTAGTTGATGTTCTTCTAAGCCCTTCCTCCGTTTTACCAACTAGGGCCCCGCTTTCTCTTGAGCGGACTACCGCCGCCTCCATAGTCGGCGGAGCGGGAGGATCTGCAGGCTCCCGTCGCATAGACCCCCGCGCCGAGCTTCAGGCAGCGACGAAGCAGAACGCGTGGGAGGCATGGGAGGAGCGGGAGGCGGAGGAGAAAAGGGTAGCCGCCGCCAAGTCGGCCCAGGAGACGACAGCGCAGTCGGCCGGAAGAATCCATGACGGAATGCTTTAGCGACGAGCGCCCTGGAGGCGGTATGGTGTCCGCATTCACCTTGGTGGATGTCTTCGAGGATTGGTATGCCTTTCTCTGGCGCGACGTAGCACTGAAAGACTCCGGTAGCACTGCGCCTGACTAGCTCTTGGTTCATTATTGTGTAAGCTCCGGCTCGGTGTTAGACTTGTCTTGCCGAGATCTCATCACTAGGTAGCTCTCCATTTACCAGGAAATGGAGGATGGGCTGGGCCCATGATGGAGCTGTGATTTCTTCGACTGCCAAAACGGCTATCGCAACCAGGGTGGGCGGGCTGGGTTGTGAGGAACTGGAGTCGGCCTCCGCCTGCTGTGTTGCTGTAGTCCCCGGGCCGGGTTCGACTATGGCAGTCCCCGAGCCAGCTGCCAAAGTCCCCGGGCCGCCTGCCTGGTCCTTGGAGTCGGATCCGACTGCGTCGGGGTCAGGCGGCACGAAGATGGAACTGGATTTCGGAGACGGCTTGACAGATGGCTTGAGGAGGCGTTGGAGGGCGACGCCAGTTGGTATAGCTTGCCGGGTCGAGCCTATTCGTGCCAGGCATCTGCTTGCTCATTGTCGGCCCGTGGCACGTGAAGGAACTCGCACCCCTCGAAATATCCGCTGAGCTTCTGGACGAGGAAACGGAGCTTGCCATGTTCGTGTCCTTGGCGTCCCAGTCGCCGGATGATTGCTGAATCACTAAGTCCGAGTCACCATAACACAGGATCCGGCGGATGCCGAGTTCTTTGGCTAGCCGGAGCCCATGTATGAGCGCCTCGTACTCGGTCACATTGTTGGAGGCGGCAAAGTGGATTTGTAGTGTGTATCTAAGCTTGTCGCCCTTGGGAGAGGTGAGGACGATGCCGGCTCCCAAGCCGGTGCGCATCTTGGATCCGTCAAAGTGCATCTGCCAATGAGTGGAGTCGGGGGCCGGTGGCAGGTACTGGGTCTCGGCCCAGTCGACGAGGAAGTCGGCCAATGCTTGGGACTTGATGGTGGTGCAGGGCTGATAGTAGACTGTGTAAGGAGCCAGCGCGATGGCCCATTTCGCCACTCGGCCGGATGCATCCCGGCTGCCTATGATCTCGCCAAGCGGGGCAGTGCATACGACCGTGACGGGATGCTCTTGAAAGTAAGGCTTGATTTTCTTGGAGGCGAAGTATACACCATAGCACATTTTCTGATAGTGCGGGTAGTTCTGTTTTGAGGCAGACAGTACTTCGCTCAAATAATATACCGGCCTCTAGACTAGCTGAGCCCGACCCTCTTCGGGACGCTGGACTACGATGACCGTGCTGACCACCCGGCTGGTAGCGGCGATGTAGAGGAGCATGGGCTCCTTCTCAGTTGGGGCCGCCAAGACAGGTGGTGTGGACAACATCTTCTTCAGCTCATGGAAAGCTTGGTCCGCCTGGTCATTCCACTCAAAGTGAGTGGACTTCTTCATGAGTCGATAGAGGGGGAGAGCCTTCTCTCCGAGCCGGCTCATGAAGCGGTTCAAAGACGCCAAGCATCCGGTGAACTTTTGGACGTCTCGCTGCTTGGTAGGGACCTTCATTCTCTCTATAGCCTTGATCTTCACTGGGTTGCACTCGATGCCGCGTTCGAAGACCAGAAAGCCCAGAAGCTTGCCGGCTGGTACCCCGAACACGCATTTCTCTGGGTTGAGCTTGATCTGAAACCGGCACAGATTATCAAAGGTCTCCTTGAGGTCTTCCAGCAGGGTGCCACGCTTCTCCGTCTTCACCACGACATCGTCTACGTAGACGTGGGCATTTCTGCCGAGTTGCTTGAGGAGGCATTTCTGCATGCAACGCTGAAAGGTGGCACCGGCATTTCTCAAGCCGAATGTCATAGTCAGGTAGCAGAAATCTCCGAATGGGGTGATGAAGGCGGTCTTCAAGCGATCATCCGGGTTCAACTTTATCTGGTGGTAGCCTGAATAAGCATCCAAGAAACTCAACAGCTCGCATCCGGCTGTGGAGTCTATCACTTGGTCGATCCTTGGCAGGGCGAACGGATCTTTAGGGCAGGCTTTGTTGAAGCTGGTGGAGTCGATGCACATGCACCACTGCTTGTTCTTCTTCAACACAAGGACCGGGTTGGAAAGCCATTCTGGAAAGAACACTTCCATAATGAAGCCGACTGCCAGAAGCCGGGCTATTTCTTCTCCGGCTACTCTTCTCTTCTCTTCCGACATGCGGCGCAAGGGCTGCCTGACCGGCTTTGCATCAGATCGGACGTGTAGCTTGTGCTCGGCGAAATCCGTCGGGACACCCGGCATGTCTTTGGGGACCATGCAAAGATGTCCCGATTCTCACGGAGGAAATCGACGAGCTCGCCTTCCTATTTGCTGTCAAGGCCTGTGCCTATGACAGCGTGCCTCTCCGGGTGCTTCGGGTCCAGAGGTATCTTCTTTGTCTCCTTGGCCATGCTGGAAAGAACCTTGAGCTTCACACTCTTTGGGGTCAGGGGACAAGGCCGGCTGCTTGCCAGCCAAGGTCACAATTTGATCCAGCATCTTCTTCTCTTCAGCGATCACGAGGGACTCGGCCAGCCGACTGCTGGCTGCTGCACACTTAGAGGAATTCTCATAGTCTCCGGCTATGGTGATAATGCCCTCGGAACTCGGCATCTTCATCTTGAGGTAAGCGTAGTGAGGCACAGCCATAAACTTGGCCAACGCTGGTCAGCCAAGCAATGCGTGGTACGGGCTCTCCAAATCCACTACCTCGAACCATATTGCCTCTCGGCGGAAATGATCCTTGTCCCCAAAGAGGACATCCATCTTGATCTTGCCGATTGGTGAGCAGGACAGGCCGGGTACGATGCCGTGGGACACAGTTCAGCTTGGCATGAGTTGCTTGGGCTTGATGTTGAGCTTCTCCATTGTATCTCGGTACAGTATGTTGATACTGCTCCCACCGTCTATCAGCATGCGGGAGAATCGGGCGGCACGCCTCTCTGTCGCTAGGGTGGCATCCAGAACCAGGGCATAAGATCCAGGAGACGGCATCACCTCTGGGTGGTCATCCCGGCTCCAGCTGATGGGCTTCTCTGGCCAATGCATGAACTCAGGGTTACTAGAGGCGACCGTGTTGACTTCTTGCTGCTGTCGGCGCCGGCTGCGCCGATCTTCTGTCTGGCTGGTGAACATGATGTAGGCGGCTTGCTCATCGGGGAACTCGTCTTGGATGGCTCCGACTGCAGGCCGAGTGGCCGGCTGCTGCGGGGCAGGAGGCGGCTGGCCTGCAGGCGGAGGCGGCAACAACCCCTTGCCCTTGGAGATTCAGGTGAGCCAGTGACACTTCCGTGTTGTATGGTTGGACGGCTTCGCGCCGCTTTGGAATTTGCAAGGGGCGTCGAGGGTTTGCTCGTAGGAGAAAGCCGGCTGCCAAGCCGGCCTACCGCCCTTCTGCTTCTTCGGAGCCAGCCGTCCCTCAGGCTGCTCTTCCTCGATCGTGGCCACCTGCCGACTAGTGGAAGGCAGCATAGGGGCCTTGCGCTTGTGGTCGTTTTGATACAGGCGCCGTGATACGGTCATGGTTCGAGCTAAAGATGTCAAAGAAGCGAACGCCAATTTAATTTCCAAGTCAGGTTATTTTGTTGCAAAACGTGTCATGGGCGTGATGCAGATGAAGGCGGGCATCAGTAACATTATTGCCGAGAAGACTGGTGTTCATTTGCCTAATTTGCGACGATGTAGAGATGGAAAAATGCGCATGGTATGTGGACCTGGTTTTGTGAGCGTGGCAAATCAAGGAGATAACTTGAAACATAATCATATATACCCAAGTGTGATGCGTGTACATGAATTATGTGACCGTAGAGCTGGAGGTGAACTACATAAAATCTCACCAGAAATATCTGCCACTTATCATGGAAATAACCGAACAATCTGGCAGAATCCAGCGCCCATCAAGGTGGTTCCTACTTTCCGTACACCTCCAGAATATATCAAAATCGGCAGCTTCCATTTAAAACTGCATGCGTACAAGAGAAGATCTGTCAAGGGATAAATTCTTTTTTTTTATATTTAATAGATTATCTTTATCTTTTTAGGTAGTTGAACGTGAGCTTTTAAATTACTTTCCTAGTTCTTTGTACTAATCGTACTAGTAGTATGTACATAGGAGTCCAGGTCGTTTGACCATTAGGTCATGTACGTGCACGTGAGGATCGGCCATATAAAAGGCCTTGCGTCCATGTAACTAGGGCAGTTTTTGTTTATCGGTGAGTTATGAAAAAAGTCAGAAAACGTCCATGTTTCGGACGACCCAATTGTGAGTATTTTCTGTGATTTGTTCCATCGAGAAAATCCACTAGCGACGGAGGGTTGATCATCATATCGGCGCCTACGTGCTGATCCGAGGGGATCGTTATTTTTGTTCGTGTATTTTCGTACACGGGTGAATCTTATTATTGGAGGTTGAGGGACCAGGTGGAAGAACAGTTGAACAAGCATCGCCGTGAAAGATCGGGCCATCTACACGCGCGAATTAGCATCTCGCTAGTCCGTGCTTCATCACGCCGGCTTGATTCTCCAGCCGGTGTCTTGGGAGCCGGCGTCAGCATTTTTCCGGAGGCGTCTACCCGGAGCTTGGTCTTCATTGAGGAGTTGGCCGTGGCATACTTGTCTGCGATGATCAGTACCTCATGAAGGGTTGCCATCTCGTTGCAGAGGAGTCGGTGCTTGAGGAGAGTGCCCTCGCGGCACCCAGCGGTGAAGTACTCTATGGCCTGGACCTCGTGCACCCCTTCGCAGGAGTTGCGGAGCTCGGCCCAACGCGTGAGGTAGTCGCGGGTTGATTCGCTGGGCCCTTGTACGCACAAGGAGAGCTGTCGGGGCTTGGGAGCCCGCTTGTAGGTGCTGGTGAAGTTGCGTATGAAGGCTTCGGTGAAGTCTAGCCAGCTGTTGATGCTGTAAGGCTTGAGGCTGTTGAGCCAGGTGTGCGCCGTGCCTTGGAGCATCAAGGGGACATATTTCACGGCAACGCGTCGATTGCCATTTGCTAAACTGCGGTGGAGTAGTCGATCAACCAGTCTTCTGGCTTCACGGAGCCGTTGTACTTGGGCGTGTCTCTTAGGAGCGAGAACCCTTTGGGAAAGGGCTCGTCGCGGATGCGGGGGCCGAAACAAGGCGGTCGATCCGATGGCGGGCATCATTCTCGCCGACTCCTTCGCGGCGACCAAGTCGGCCGCTGAGAGTCGGATGCTCGACAGGCGGCGGGGTGGGGTATCTTTCCCCACGAGGCGGAGGAGGAGGCAGGTCGCCTCATTGTTCCACCCCTCGGGGGCGTCCTCCCGCGTCGTGCTCGATGGTAATGCGAGTCCGGCTACGGCTAGCAGCCGGCTCCTTGTCTTGTCTTGTTCGGGCGCCACCCATAGTTAGCATACGCGACGTCGCGCCTTGCTCTCGGCGAGGGGGGCTTCCAGCTCGGACGTCGGCTTCATGCCGTGTTGCGGCCGCATCAATCAGCTGCTAGATGCGTCTGGTCATGTAGGGGAGCTCATCGGCCCCCAGTCCGTTTAGCTCATCAACGATCGACTGGGCGGCACGCAGATTCTCGAGGGGCGTGGCGTAGACTGGACGGTCCGCTTCCAGCATTCTGGCGATGGCCGCGCCATGTTTCTTGATGACGCCGACCCGGCTTGGCCCTTCTGGAGGCGGCGTGCCGAAGGCGGCGCGGTCGACTTCGCGCTGGTGGGCTTCCACGAGGCGTCTCATGGTGGCTATCTTCTGGCCCTCCGCAAGGAGGGCAAGGCGGTGTGCCTCCAGTGCCTCAGTGTCGGTGTCCGCCGGGATGGGGGCAGACAGGTCGTGCAATGCGGCCTCCAGGGCGTCGCGGGCATTCTCGTCGGAGGCGGCGCCGTGGCTGATGACAAGCACTTCGGTGACGGTGCTGCCGCCACTGACGGCTCGAGGGAGAGGGTCGTCGAAGACGATCATGTCGGAGGGGAAGGCGTCGAGCGACGCCGTCTCGGAATAGACAAGCATCGGGTCGGTGGAGCCGACCGACTCCAAGTCCGTGGTGGGCTCGCCGGAGACGTGGAGTTGGTCGAGGAGGCTGACGAGGCGGCTCTCGGGGCAGCTTGTGCCCGCGTCGGATGTAGGCTCGTCGGAGATGCGAGCCTCGCCAAGAAGATCGGCGAGGCAGCTCGCTGCGCAGGTGTCGTCGACGCTTTGCAGTGCGTCGGGGCAAGCACCATCTGGCGTGCCAGGCTAGCTACGCTTGCTGGGGAGGAAGAGGGTTCCCGTCCAGAGCAGGTCTACGGACGACGGTGCACCTGGCCCCATGGTGTGCGCCAAATGTCGGGTGGTAGGTGCGACATACGCCAATGGATGGCTTATCATTGTGGGAGCCAGTAAGACATCGTCGGTGCCTGGAAACGGGATAAGGCGAAGACATGCACGCCGGCGGATCTTACCCAGGTTGGGGGATCTCCGTGGAGATAATACCCCTACTCCTTCTTTGCGGGGTCTCCGCATGATCACTAGATTGATAAGAAGCTACAAGAGGCTCCTTGAGCTGTTCGGTGGAAGGAGGAAGAAGGGCAAGGCTAGCTCTCTCCTCTCCCTATGGTAGTGTCTAAAACTCTCTGAGATCAACCCTTTACATGGGTGTCCTGGGGGGTTTATATAGGCCTACCCCCCAGGGGTACAATGGTAATCCGGCTTGGGCGTGGGCCTAGGCTGTCAGCGTCTACGTCCGCCGGCTTCTGGGGCCCGCCGACTGGTGGGTCCCGCCGGCTACCTGTAACGCCCCGGATCCGATGCGCCAGGTGTCCGCCAGTTATTCGCCGTCGTTGCCATGTCATTCGCTTGCGTGTTGCATTTTATCATGTCATCATGTGCATTTCATTTTGCATATGTGTTCGTTTCTTGCATCCGAGCATTTTCCCCGTTGTCCGTTTCGCAATCCGGCACTCCTATGCCCTCCGGCGTTCCCCTTTTCTCTCCTGTTGTGAGTGGGTGTTAAAATTTCTCGGAATGGCTCGAGGCTTGCCAAGTGGCCTTGGTATAGCACCGGTAGACCGCCTGTCAAGTTTCGTGTCATTTGGAGGTCGTTTGATACTCCAACGGTTAACCGGGTAACCGTAAAGCCTCCTTCTCTTTGCAGCCCAACACCTCTCCAAACTGGCCCAAAACCCATCTAACTCCCCTCCATGCTCTCGGACGTTCGATCACGATCACGTGACCGAAAACCGCACCTCATTTGGACTCTCCTAGCTCCCTCTACCTATAAATATGTGTCCCTCCCAGATTTTTCGCGCAGTCCAACCCTAGCCTAATCCTCCCCGCCGCCACCGGACATGTCCGTGTCGCGCCAGACATGTCCGCTTCTCCGCGCCGCCCGCCGCATCCATTGGCAGAGCGCCACGTGGCGAGTCACCGTCCTCCGCCGCCGCGGCCCGCGGAGCCCATCGCGGGCCCGCGCG
>NC_057813.1:169742314-169777454 GCF_018294505.1 Triticum aestivum
GGGCCCGCGCGGGCCCTCGCGCCGCCGCCCGGCCCGCGCCTCGCGCTGCCGCCGGATCCCCGCCGACGCCAACCCGACCTCGCCGGAGATCCTCGCCGGAACCGCCTCCACCTTGCCGGAGTTCGGGGTGGATCAGATCCACCAGCACGCCCAACCAAACGCGCCCCCGAGCCGCCTGGATCTCGCCGTCCCGGATCTCCTCGTCCCGGTTGACTTTTCCGGAGGGTAATATTTCTCTAAGTCCCCGAATGTATGACATTTTCATGCCATGTTTATCTCATTGTATCTCTGCATCCGTAGCTCCGTTTCGTGCGTGTAATATGTCAAATTGTTCGCCTCGACGAGTACATCATTTCATTCCATTGCATCATATTCATTTGAGGTCATCTAGATGCCTGAATCATCATTGTAAGAGTGCTTCATGATGTTTTCTGCTGTCTCTTATCAGAACGAGCTCTGTTGTCATTTTTGCCATGATTGATGTGTGCATCCTATGAGGTTGATGTCTTCATGTGTTTTGATCTATGCTATGTCTTCTTTACAGAGGTGCTTACCATGTATTTTTGTGGTCAATGTGGTGACTAGCAGAAGCATGCAAACTAGGCATCGTGATGTTACTGATTTTAGTCCCTGTTTTGCCGTTATTTTGATGCCATGTAAACATGATGCTACAGAAAGATCCATGCATATTTTGAGATACTTAAGTAAGGGTGTTTTGAACAAGTGGTTATTGTCTATCCATTCATGCCCTTTGCTGCAATTATCGAGTAGTCTAGCATGTCATTTTCGTGCTCTACTTTTGCTTCAAAATGTATCCTGGCAGATTGTTTACGTGTTATTCAATTTGGCCAAGGTTGTTGTAGATGATCCGTGCATGCTATGGACTTGTTATTGACTTGGTTTGTTTCACAAACATATCTTCTTGATGATGCTATGCTTATCTTGTCATGCAATGACTTGTGGTGAGTGAATCGAGCTTGTTAAGTAGTGTACATGATGTTGCTGTTTTGCTAGGCTGAATCTGGTATTTCTTGATGCTATATAAACATGTTGCAACTAATCATTCTATGCATAGTATGGAGATGATCACTAAATATGTTGTGATCTACATATCATGCTCTATCAATAAATATCCCTGGTAGCATTTATAGCTTGCTGTAGCATGTTCATATCTTGCTCCAAAGTTGCTTGATAATGTTGCTGTCAGCCTCTTAACATTAAGTTCACTTGTTGTCATGTGTTTTCCTAGTGTTCCATGCACCCTATGAACTTGCTATTGCCATGCTTAGCTTCACAAACATGTCTTCTTACTGTTGGGTGCCTTGCCATGCCATGTAATGATCTGTAGTGAGTTGCACAAGCTCATCTACATGCCTTCATAATTCTGTTCCTGCCATGTTTGGATCTGTTTAATAACTTGCTATGTTTACGTGGGTGCCATCATATTTTCTGATCCTTTTTGGCTCATGGTCAGTAAAGGAATTTTGATCTAAGCAATTAGTAGATTCATGTCATGCCTTTGTTAGCCATGATAAGTTCCTGTAACATGTTGTTTGATAGCTCTAAACATTGCATCTTGATGTTATTTTCTGCAAAGTCTGAAATTGTTATAACTTGCAATCTTAGCATGTGTGTTTGAGTATGTTCTAGTGATTTCTGGAGATAGCTCAGTGTTCATGTTTTGTTATGCTTTACCTGTACATCATGCCCATGTCTTTTGTTCTCATATTGTGGTGCTGTAGCATGTTGTTTTGATGCTTGCAATATGCCTAGTTGATGTTTTGGACAGATTGTTGCTATGACTTGTTTAGTGTGTGTGTGTTGAACCATTGCTCCGTTTTGAGTGTGCTCTATATGAAACTTGCTTAGAATTGCATGTAGTTTCATATTATCATGTTTCATCCTTGTTTTGAGGTGTTTGTTTGATGTTTGGGTGCATTTTGCATCAATGCCATGTTTAACTTGTTTTGCTCATATCTTCTAGGCCGTAGCTCCGAACTAAATGAACTTTATATGTAACTTGACTAGAATCTCGTGTAGATTATCTTGGTGCATCTTAACTTGCTGTTTAACAACTTGAACATAAGGTTTATTCAGATCTGGACCAATTTCGAAATATGCATATCAGGACTTACCGGAATTGTTATATGTTGTTCCCGGCCTCATTTAAACTTGCCTTGATGTGTTGCTCTTGTTTGCATCATCTCTTGCCATGAGTAGCTTCATGTAGTCTTGTCATGCATCATGCTTGTACGTGCATCATGCCTTGTTCATGTGTGGTGTGTTTACTATGTTGTGTGCTTCTTTTCGATAGTTCCTGTTTCGTTGCGATCGTGAGGATTCGTTCGTCAACGCTTGGTTCGACTTCATCCGTTCGTCTTCTTCATGGACTCATTCTTCTTCCTTGTGGGATTTCAGGCAAGATGATCGCTACCCTGGATCTCACTACTATCATTGCTATGCTAGTTGTTTCATTCTATCACTATGTTGCGCTACCTATCACCTGTTTATCAAGCCATCCCAAATTGCCATGAACCTCTAACCCTTGATACCTTTCCTATGCAAACCATTGATTGGCTATGTTACCGCTTTTGCTCAGCCCCTCTTATAGCATTGCTAGTTGCAGGTGAAGTTGAAGATTTCTCCATGGTGGACAGGATTTTGGTTGGGATATCACAATATCTCTTATATTATTAATGCATCTATATATTTGGTAAAGGGTGGAAGGCTTGGCCTTTTGCCTGGTGTTTTGTTCCACTCTTGCCGCCCTAGTTTCCGTCATACCGGTGTTATGTTCCCGGATTTTGTGTTCCTTACGCGGTCTGGTGATTTATGGGACCCCCTTGTCAGTTCGCTTTGAATAAAACTCCTCCAGCAAGGCCCAACCTTGGTTTAACCATTTGCCTCACCACCACCTAACCATTTCCCTTGGGTCGGCCAACCCGAGGGTCATATTTATTTTAGCCCCCTCGGGCTAGTGCTTGTCTAAGTGTTGGTCCGAACTGAGCTGCCTGGGGCCACCTCGGGGCAACTTGAGGGTTGGTTTTACTCGTAGCTAGTCTCATCCGGTGTTGCCCTGAGAACGAGATATGTGCAGCTCCTATCGGGATTTGTCGGCGCATCGGGCGGCTTTGCTGGTCTTGTTTTACCATTGTCCAAATGTCTTGTAAACTGGGATTCCGAGTCTGATCGGGTCTTCTTGGGAGAAGGTCTATTCCTTCGTTGATCGCGAGAGCTTGTCATGGGCTAAGTTGGGACACCCCTGCAGGGTATAATCTTTTGAAAGCCGTGCCTGCGGTTATAGGCAGATGGGAATTTGTTAATGTCCGGTTGTAGATAACTTGACACTAGATCCGAATTAAAACGCATCAATAGTGTGTGTAGCCGTGATGGTCTCTTCTCGGTGGAGTCCGGGAAGTGAACACGGTTTCTGGGTTATGTTTGACGTAAGTAGGAGTTCAGGATCACTTCTTGATCATTGCTAGTTGACGACTGTTCCTTTTGCTCTCTTCTCGCTCTTATTTGCGTATGTTAGCCACCATATATGCTTAGTCGCTGCTGCAGCCTCACCACTTTACCCCTTCCTTTCCTTTTAAGCTTTGCTAGTCTTGATACCCATGGTAATGGGATTGCTGAGTCCTCGTGGCTCACAGATTACTACAACAACAGTTGCAGGTACAGGTTATGCGATGATCATGATGTGAGAGCGATGCTTGCTTGCGTTGAGTTCTTCTTCTGCTTCTACTTCGATCAGGGGATAGGTTCTAGGTCGGCAGCCTGGGCTAGTAGGGTGGATGTCGTTTGAGTTTCTGTTTGTGTTTCATCCGTAGTCGGATGATCCTCTGATGTATTGTGATGTTGTATTCGTGTGGCATTGTATGCTTCTTGTATGTATCCCCATCTATTAGGTAATGTTGATGTAATGATATCCACCTTGCAAAAGTGTTTCAATATGCGGGTCTATCCTTGGTGGGACCTTCGAGTTCCGTTTGGATAGGGTCGCATATTGGGCGTGACACTACCGGCCCCACCACTTGGGGGGTCTTGTCGGGGGCTGGTTACTGTCGCCTCGCCTCTGATGATGAGGGATTTGCCGAGGTAAGCATGGCTTCAGTGCCGCCGCCTTGCGGGCGCTCACTGTAGCCTTACCTCGTCTTGTCTGTGTAATGGTGCGTGCGCCCCGTGGAGGGGAGCAAGCCGGCTGCAAGAAGCTGGCCTGGCCTTAGGCCGGCTTGGGGAGGCCAGGCCGCCTTCGGATGTCTCTCTGACCGAAGGGGCCCGCCGCCTCTGGGCCGTACCAGTGGCCCATCGTGGATGGTGTCATGGTTCGCATGGCAACAGTGCCTCGCCGGACAGGAGATGTCCGCGCTGTACGGCATACTGTAGCCATGCTTGTTCCGAGATTCGGGGGTGGCAGGGTCCATTGTAGCCACGCCCCGTCTCGTTACTGTTATGGGGGGTTGACTATAGGGTGCGGCCCATGGCCGCCTGCCATGGTCCGGCTTTCTTGGACTCGGTCCTTCATGGGCCGGCTTTCTTGGAGCCGGTCCTTCATGGGCCGGCTTTCTTGGAGCCGGTCCTTCATGGGCCGGCTTTCTTGGAGTCAGCCCTGTTGTGGTATCCCCCGAAGATTGTTTATGGCCGGGCCGCCTTCCGCTAGTCGGACTAAGCGATAGCCGGCCGGAAGAAGGCGGCCCCGTGTCTTGGGCGCCTCGAGGCTCCGTCGGCCCATTGTTTTTTCTGAGGGCCAAAGGGAGCCGGTTAGGCTACCCGTGGCCATTTACTCCGACACGGGGCATCCCCAAGCTTTGACTTTTGGGTGTCCTTGGATTATCTTGGGGGTGCCATGGGCATCCCCAAGCTTAGGCTCTTGCCACTCTTTGTTCCATAATCCATCAATAGAATTCACCCAAAACTTGAAAACTTCACAACACAAAACTCGATAGAAATCTCGTGAGCTCCGTTAGTGAAAGAAAACAAAATACTACTTTAAGGTACTGTAATGAACTCGTTATTTATTTATATTGGTGTTAAACCTACTGTATTCCAACTTCCTTATGGTTTATAAACTAATTTATTAGCCATAGATACATTGAAATAAGCAAACAACACACGAAAAACAGAATCTGTCAAAAACAGGACAGTCTGTAGCAATCTGTAACTAACGCAAACTTCTGGAACTCTACAAATTCTTCCAAAATAGGACGTGCTGTAAAATTTGTTTGTTGATCATCAGAAAAAAGAATCAGTGCAAAATCTCGTTTCTGTGATTTATTGAATTTTTTCTTGTCAGTGGAAAGTTTCTGTTTTTCAGCAGAATCAAATCAACTATCATCGTAGGTTATCCTATAGGTTCTACTTGGCACAAAAACTAAACAAAAGATAAAAACACATCTAAACAGAAAGTAGAAACAAAATTTAACACTAAACAGGAACAAAAACAAAGAACAAAAAATAAAATTGGGTTGCCTCCCAACAAGCGCTATCGTTTAACGCCCCTAGCTAGGCATAAAAGCGAGGATAGATCTAGGTTTTGCCATCTTTGGTAGGAAATTCTTCAATGAGGCATCTATCTTTCTTAGAAATTTCTTTCTTTCTAGTAATTATAAAATTCTTAGGCACAAGATCAAAAAATTCATTCATAGCAAATGGTTCCTTAATGATGGCAAAAAGATTGGGATGAACACTTATAGATTTAAGATCCGCAGTTTCCTTACTAGATGATTCACCCTTACTCTTAGGAACATAAGTAAGCTTAGGTTTTTTAGTGGACGAACTTGGAGTGTTTTGTACGGAAGAAAAGAGGTCCCCAAGTTGGTAATGATACCCTCAAGTTTATCGATTCTTGTGGAATCTAGATTTATTTTCTCGTTAACTATGGGTTCTTTTTCTTTAATATTTTTCAAAGTCGTTCCTACCTTAGATCCATATTGAGTAATTTCAGTGTGGATCTTTTTATCAAGATTTTCAATTGATTCAATGGTAGCAACTTTATTCTCAATAATTTCAAGTCTTTGCATAACATGCTCCAAAGCTAACATAGTTCCATTAATCAAAGGAGGTGGTGAGCCAAATAAATCTATTAAAGCATTCTAAGAATCAAAAGTATGGCTACCCAAGAAATTCCCTCCGGTAATGGTATCAAGGATATATCTAAACCAAGGATTACCACCTACATAAAAATTATGAAGAAGAACTGAGGTAGATTGCTTCTTGGTAGATCTATTTTGAGCATTGCAAATTCTATACCAAGCGCCTTCTAGATTTTCTCCCTCCCTTTGATTAAAATTTAAAACTTCATTCTCGGGAGATAACAGAGAAGATAAGAGACTAGTCATAGTGACAAGATGAATGAACTAACAAACGAGCGAACAAAAAGGCAAACGAGAAACAGGCGAAAGGGAAAGAGAGGAGGAGATTGGGAAAGAGAGGGCGAATAAAACGACAAGGGTGAAGTGGGGGAGAGGAAAACGAGAGGCAAATAATGCAATGCGAGAGATAGGGATTGTGATGGGTACTTGTTATGGTTGACTTTTGCGCAAACTCCCCGGCAACGGCGCCAGAAATTCTTCTTGCTACCTCTTGAGCACTGCGTTGGATTTCCAAGAAGAGGAGAGGATGATGTAGTAAAGTAGCGTAAGTATTTCCCTCAGTTTTTGAGAACCAAGCTATCAATCCAGTTGAAGACCACGCATGAGTCCCTCGTACCTACACAAAACGATAGCTACTCGCAACCAACGCGATTAGGGGTTGTCAATCCCTTCACGGTCACTTACGAGGGTGAGATCTAATAGAGATGATAAATAATATTTTTGGTATTTTTGATATAGAGATGCAAAGTAAAAAGTAAAAGGCAAAGTAAAAACAAAGCAAGTAATAAAGTAATGGAGATTGATATGATGAGAATAGACCCGGGGGCCATAGGTTTCACTAGTGGATTCTCTCAAGAGCATAAGTATTCTACGGTGGGTGAACAAATTACTGTTGAGCAATTGACAGAATTGAGCATAATTATGAGTATATCTAGGTATGATCATGTGTATAGGCATCACGTCCAAGACAAGTAGATCGAAACGATTCTGCATCTACTACTATTACTCCACTCATCGACCGCTATCCAGCATGCATCTAGAGTATTAAGTTAAAAACCGAGTAATGCCTTAAGCAAGATGACATGATGTAGAGGGATATGATAAAAACCCCATCTTGTTATCCTCGATGGAAACAATACAATACGTGCCTTGCTGCCCCTGCTGTCACTGGGAAAGGACACCGCAAGATTGAACCAAAGCTAAACACTTCTCCCATTGCAAGAACTACCAATCTAGTTGGCCAAACCAAACGGATAATTCGAAGAGACTTGCAAAGATAACTCAATCATACATAAAAGAATTCAGAGAAGATTCAAATATTATTCATAGATAAGCTGGATCATAAACCCACAGTTCATCAGTCTCAACAAACACACCGCAAAAAGAAGATTACATGGAATAGATCTCCACAAGAGAGGGGGAGAACATAGTATTGAGATCCAAAAATAGAGAATAAGCCATCTAGCTACTAGCTATGGACCCGAAGGTCTGAAGTAAACTACTCACACTTCATCGGAGAGGCTATGGTGTTGATGTAGAAGCCCTCCGTGGTAGATGCCCCCTCCGGCGGAGCTCCGAAACAGGCCCCAAGATGGGATCTTGCGGATACAGAAAGTTGCGGCGGTGGAATTAGGGTTTTGGCTCCGTATTTGATCTGTCGGGGGTACGTAGGTATATATAGGAGGAAGGAGTACGTCGGTGGAGCAACAGGTGGGCCACGAGGCAGGGGGCGCGCCCTAGGGGGGCGCCCCCACCCTCGTGACCGCCTCTTTTGTTCCTTGGAGCAGGGTCTAAGTCTCCTGGATCACGTTCGGTGAGAAAATCACGTTCCCGAAGGTTTCATTCCGTTTGGACTCCGTTTGATATTCTGTTTCTTCGAAATACTGAAATAGGCAAAAAACAGCAATTCTGGGCTGGGCCTCCGGTTAATAGGTTAGTCCCAAAAATAATATAAAAGTGGAAAATAAAGCCCAATATAGTCCAAAACAGTAGATAAAGTAGCATGGAGCAATCAAAAATTATAGATACGTTGGAGACGTATCAGAGGCTGGATGAACAGGAGCCTGTGGAGGCTGGAGGAGGTTGACGGTAGCCCATGGAGTCCCGTTTTGTGGTACGCCACACCCCTCCCGATTAACAGGACCCCCGTTTCAACCGTAGTGCTCCAACACAATTCTGTTTCGTCCGTTTTGCGGTATGCCACACCCCTCCCGATCAACACGACCCCCGTTTCGACCGTAGGAGGTCCGTTTCCTCCATTTCGCGGTACGCCAGACCCCTCCTGATGAACAGGATACCGTTTCGAACGTGGCAGGTCGAACACAAGGCCGCTTCCTCCGTTCTGCGGTACGCCAGGCCTCATTTCCATCGCCTGTTCCCTCCAAGCCCTCCCGATGAACACGACGACGCATTCTGTTCCGACTCAGCCGGTTGGCTCCCACGCGTTCCGTTGCCTCCTGATGAACACGATGCATTCCGTTGCCTCCCCATGAACACGACGACGACGTTGTTTCTCCATTTCGACCCAGCCATGTACACGAACCCTGGCCGTACGTATGCGCGAGTAGGCGTCCGAGACCCCGCCCGTATGTACACATATGTGGCCGTATTTTCTTTCTTGCACACTGGCCGTTGTACGTACATGTACATGCTACGTGCGCGCCTCTACATCAACACATGCGCGCCTCTACATCCACCAATATATATGTATGTACACGTTCGCGACCAGAATGACAACGCTACGTACGCTTCGACCAGGTGGGTCTCGATTGTCAGGCAATTCCTTGTGTGCGAAGATGTAGCTGGTGGGTCCCAACAGTCAGTGGGGCGAATCGTTTTTTTGCCCGGACGCACTTCCTTGCGTGTGAAGATGTAGCTGGTGGGTCCCATCAGTCAGGGGGAAACGTTTTTTTAGCGAAATACGGTGGCCCATCTGGTGGGTCCCCGTTGTCAGGTGGAGGAATAATTATTTTGCGCGTAATAAGGAGGCACTTCCTTGCTACGACCATGGACCCAGCTGTCAGCCCCTCCACGTACAGTCCACGTCTGATGGAAGTCGTTCCTTGACCATGTTGACCACGCCGCGCCAAGAGCACCAGGAAGGGGACGGCACGGAGCCGGGGAAGACGCGGCAGTGGAAGCCCATGCGTAGAGGAGTACGAGGGTTCACTGGTTCGCTGCGGTGTGAGGCTGCCATCGCCGCAGAATAACAGGGGGTGTGGGTGAGTAGGGGGATGGCCTGGCCAGCGGTGGGAGTAGTAGGGGGCGGTGAGGCCTCCGCCGCATCGCAGCCGGCCACGGGAGGCAGGAGCACGAGGCACGACCGACGCTAGTTTGGGCGGCTGGAGCAAGAAGACCAGAGGTTGAAGAAGCACTACGGCCATTGGAAGGACAACGTACGGTCACTGGAGCTAGAATCGTGCATATTAACTAAGTTGACAAAGCCTTCCGTCCCCGTCAACTTAGTAGGCCCACAAGTCAGCCTGCCACTATACTGGGTCCCAGCTGACAGGGAGAGTATTCGGTTTTTGTGCGTAATAAGGAGGCACTTCCTTGCGTGCGAAGATATAGCTGGTGGGTCCGAGCTGTCAGCGGCGGTAACGTTTTTTTTCGTGAAATACAGAGGCCCTTTCGGTGGGTCCCTGATGTCAGGTGGAGGAATCATTAGTTTGTGTGTAATAAGGTGACATTTCCTTGCGTGCGGCTGTGGACCCAGCTGTCGGCCTCTCCACATATAGTCCACTTTAGATGCATGTCGGTCGTTGACCATGTTGACCAGGCCGCGCCGAGAGCACCAGGGCGGTGGACGATGACAAGGCCTAGGAAGGGAACAACACGGAGGCAGGGAAAACTCGGCAGTTGTTTCCCACGCGGAGGGGAGTATGACTGTACGAGGGTTTACTGGTTCGTCTTCTGTTGCCGAAGAATAACAGCAGGTGTGGGTGAGTAGAGGGATGGCTAGGCCAGGGATGGGAGTACGGTGGGGCGGTGAGTCCTGCGCGGCAGCACAGCCGGCCGCGGGGAGGAGGGAGCAGGCAGTCCCTCCGGCGCTTGTTTGAGCGGCTAGAGAAAGAAGAGCAGAGATTGAAGAAGCACGACGGCCGTTGGATGGACATCCAACAACCACTGCTTGTGCGTCAACCTTTTTTTTAGGAAAACCTCAAATCTGTGGAAAACAGCATACAACCCATTTGCCATTATTTCTAATAATTTACAGCCCATTTGCTAATTCTTAAGGTTTTTTAGCCCATATTCTTTCTATTAGCATTACAGCCCATATTGTGGCCACAGTTAAAAAATTATACGAAATTTTGCATATTTCGGTGCGGTCCGAATTGTTTTTAATCCCGAAATTTCGACTCACATTCAAACTGATTTTAAAACTAAATGTATATCAATATAAAATCCAACAAATTCTCCATGCATAAAAATTAATGTAATTTAAAATCTCGAAAAGAAAAAAAGATATTTGAAACTAATTGCCGGTTTGATGTGTTTTAAAAATGTACAACCCATTTCTCATTACCGATGGGCCATTTTCTCGGTCAACTGAATGAAAGCTCTCCTTGTCTTGAAAGATTTGCAGCCCAACAGGCCTGACAAAGCGACTTACTTGGCAAATCACAAAAAAACTGGGCTATGGCCGTGGACCCAGCTGTCAGCCTCTCCATGTACAGTACTCTTCCGGTGGAATGTCGTTGACCACATTGACCACGCCGCGCCGAGAGCACCAAGGCGGTGGATGACGGCGAGGCCTAGGAAGGGGACGACATAGAGCCGGGGAAAACGCGGCAGTGGATGCCCACACAGAGAGGAGTACGAGGGTTCACTGGTTCGGCTGCGGTGTGAGGCTGCCGTTGCCGCAGGGCCTGGCTAGCGGTGGGAGTAGTAGGGGGCGATGAGGCCTCAACGGCAGCACAGCCGGCCACTGGAGGCAGGAGAAGGCGGTCTACCCGGTGCTGGCTTGGGCGGTTGGTGCAAGAAGAGTAGCGATTGAAGAAGCAGCAGGACCGTTCGATTCAAATCCAATGGTTACTGCTGCTAGAATCGTTTGTTGACTAAGTTGACAAGCCCTGCATACGCGTCAACTTAGTAGGCCCACAGGCCAGCCTCCCAACCGGTGCGCCCAGATGTCAGTGGGAGGAATCATTTTTTTCGCGTAATAAGGAGGCAGTTGATTGCGTGCTGCCAGGCCAGTGGAGGGAGTAGGGTGGGCCAGAGAAGCCTGCGCTGCATCACAGTGGGCCACAAGAGGAGGGAGCAGGCAGTGCCGTCGGCGCTAGTTTAGGCGGGTGGAGCAGGAAGATCAGAGATTGAAGAAGCACGTCGGCCTTTGGATGGACATCCAACAGTCATTGCTGCTAGAATCGTGTGTTCACTGACAAAGCCTTGCGTAAACAAGTCAGTCTCAAAATCTGTGGCGTGTACAGCCCATTTGCTATTATTTTTATAATTTTTACTCATTTTATAATTCATATGGAATTTATTGCAGCCCATTTTCCATTTTTGGAATTGCTGGCCATTTTCTGGTCAGTACCAGGGTAAAAAAATTAACTAAATATGTGGGAAATTTTTAAAATTCTCAAATTTTTGCTGGGGAATGAAATATTCTTAATCCAAAAACTAATAGCCATACTAAAACAAATTTAAAAATAAATTAGTACTATGTCATGTTAAATCCAATGAAATACATATAAGATATCAGTGAAGAACAAAAACAAAAAAAGAAAGTAATATCCCATTTGCTATAATTTTTTTTGGAATTTTGAACCCCTTTTGATATTACTTTTAACAGACATTGACCATACTCTTTGGCCAGGCCGGAATGGATCCCTCCTCGTCTTGAAATATTTGCAGCCCAGTAATTCGGAGAAAACAAATAGGCCTAGCTTGGGTATTCTTCAAAAAGAAATACTGGGCTACCTATTTTCCCAAAGAACTGGTGCATGAGCATTTAGCTTTATTTATTTATTTACTTATTTATGTTTAGGGGACCATGAGCATGTACCTGGGCAGGATTCATGTGAGAGCCTCCCTTCCAGTTAATTATGGGCTTCTCTATTGGGCCTTCATCAGTGGGCTGCATGTTATCAACAAGTGGAAAATGTGTTCCGTACGAAAAATAGTATGCGCTACGTACGGTACGGGGCACTAAAGGATCGAACCGTGCAACGACTTCCAAAACATTGTGTTGTTCGTTCTAACAACACATTTATTCAACCAACAAACGAAATATACTACTGATTGTACATTGAAAACAGCAGCAACAACAACCAGGGCTAGGGGTGCAACAGAAGCAGTAAGCAGGCCAGAAGAGTGAAGACGCAACTCTCTCTTCCAAACCAAACATCAGCCATCATTACAAAAGGGCTACCAAAAAAGAACAAGTGTATGCATCAAACTAAATAAAGATCCTACTACACTAAGTGTACGCATCTAACTAACTGGCTCAGTTAGACGTTACTATTTATTAAGCTGTGGAGATTGGCTGACGGCTTGAACCAGATGGGTGCCTGACGGGGGAAACTCTAGCCAGCAGGTCGAAGTCTGATACTTGTGACCCTCTCTCCTACTTTGGTTTGCAGAGCATGGCGGCACATATCAGGGTATGGTGCATGCAAAGACGCATGGTACGCTGTGTACACATAGTTTTGCCTGATGAACGAAACCGCGCTGCCATCATGATCCTTGCCGTCGGTCATCTCCTGGTTAATCGGATAATTTAGTCCGACAAACAGAGAGCGTGTACCAAGGCTACTTACCAGCCTCCAGTCAAATATTCCTGAAGGCCCAGAGAAGCTGGGATCCTGCTCAAAGACCTTGCAGTGACTGTGATTATATTCCGCGAAACAACACGTCCGGTACGTGCGAACGATCAACAATCGTTCGCTGTCGTTTGATCGAGCCAGGAACCACCTGCAACTGCCATGCCGCTTTTCTTTGAAAGGTTCTGGGATTAGGAAGGGTAGGGACACCAGGCGTCCTACAACATCATATCAAGTTGGAGTCAAATAAAAAAGGGCTCTTGATTTAGTCAATCTTAAGAACAGCATGTTATGAGCATGAATATTTTTTAAGTAAATGTTGACAGTAATATAAGCAAGCCAGCATGATATCATAGGAAAGTAACATACTGCTATAACAACCGTTTGTAGCGATGACTGGAGTAGGCCAACAATACGTCCAGCCATAGAAGGAGTCGACAGCGTAAGTAAATGAAGCCCTTGTGTTCAATGGCATCAGAGAACCATGGAGGATGTATGATCCTACGATGGACGTGTAGATTTATCCACTTACCGTAGTGACCTGTCAGATAGACGAGACCGCGGTTGAAGAACGCAATTAGCCTGAAGTCTTTATAATTCGCAGATCTTGTGGGCACTTGGCAGATTACAACCTTGAGCAAATCAAACTTGGTATCATGTTGGCTACTGTAAGATTCCAAGTATTCTGGGCCGCGGTGCCAAAGTAGTGCAGTGTTAATCGAAGGAAGGGGGATCAATCGCTGGGTGTAGACCTCCACGAGCATCCAGCTGCCGCGACCATCGATGAGCACCATCCAAGATGTGTTCATGCCGACCCAGTATATACCGTTAATGTAGTTGAGGCTGACGGGGATCGGATCGCAGTCAAGGGGGTTGACGCTCGCCACCCTATGATTGTTATGCTGCGTGACATGCCATTTCTGAAGATCAGGCGGCATCAGCAAGCAAGGAGCTGGCTTTAAAAGCTCCGGCCTGAGGGCTTTGAGTAAAAGGTACAGCCCCAACGAGCACGCGGAGAGCGGCATGGTACTGAGATTGTCCACACGCGAAACAATGAGCTTGATTACCTCTGTGGGGAGCGAATTCCAGCCACTCTTTTGGCGGACGCTGCTCGGTTTTGCCATTGTTAGTGCTTGGGTTTCGGACGAGGGGGGGAGGCGCCTTAGTGGGGATGGAAGATCAGACGAGATTATGTGCGGACAAAGATGGAGAAGTGAATATGTGCTGCGGGAAGTGGACAGGTGATGCTGACTACAACACGCCTCTTGACTTACGAGACACATACTAGCAGCACATGGTCATATCGATGCCAGACAACTTGCTTGAGTGATCACAGTACTGGTACTCCCTACAATACCTACTACACTACTATGCCCTAACTTGCTTGAGTAGAGTAGTAGAGTAGGACTCTACTCTACTACTAGCACCGGAGGAGTAGTATATTCTAATCTAAAATAGTTACAAACTTCAATGCCCGAGCGTGGCACGACTATGAACCATGCTCAAAGACCATGTCTACATGGTGTTCGGAATTATATGCAAAAAATACCAAGATGCCCGTGCATTGCATGTCACGCCATCATCACCAACTCGTTTTTTCTCTACTCCTACTCCTATAAAAGACTCAGTTGGTGATGATGGAGGCGAGGAGGCATGTTCAGCCGGGCGTGCAGCGGACGGCGCAGTACTATTTGATTTGTTATAAAAACAAAGAAGAGTAAGATAGAGACTTAGGGAGGAGCACGAGGTTGTGGGAGATAAGGATGAACGAGTCAAGGCCTTATCTGTAAATGTGGAGAGAGGTGCGGGTATCTTTTGTAAAATTGTCATAGTTTGCTTTCTATCCGTCAGATATAGATCGGACAGTCTATATTACAAGACGACAGGCATACCATCATCACCAACTCGGTTTTCTATAAGAGTAGATATAGATATAGATAGATAGAGACTAGGGAGTACTAGTAAGGACACCATCTACTGCTTTGTGTGCTACTCCTACGCTCCATTCGGCGGCCGCAACGTCCCCTACAGCCACTCCCTCCTACGCTCCATTCGGCAGGCGCTGTTGAAATTTGGGGAGCACACTCTCGCGACTGCTAGCAGCCACGACTTCACTGACGACGACTTCTTCCCCGACCTCGACAACCTCTTCCTCAACGACATGGGCAACAACCTCAACGCCAACGGTGCTGCTCCCGTTGCATCGTATGTGTTTCTGTCCTTCCTGTTTGAAATCATGGTAGAATTCATGTGTCTACTCTGTATCCTACTACTATGCTAGTCCACATGATTAGTTTCATCTCTGTTATAGCCGTCATGATTTATTTTGTGCTTATTCATATTAAATCTCGTAGTAACTTGCTCATATATTCAACTGGCGCAACGTCCCCTACAGCCACTCCTGTTTCATGGACAGCCTGGTCGATGCCTCCAAGGAGCCCTTCGTCTACTGCTATGAGTGCCCGATGCCATTTTGGGGCTCGCTGGCGGACATGGTGCATCACCTCACAGATGCGTGCAGCGGTCACTACTGGCCCTTGGCGGAGAACATCAAGTACGAGACGTGCTACCGTTCACCATGCCGGAGTCGCTGGAGGATCACTGCCGCCTGCTAGTCTCGGAGGAGGACGGCAACGTCTTCCTCTTGATCATGGACATCGGCGAGGCCCGCGCAGGCCGCCGCCTCGTCTCTGTAGTGTGCGTCAGGGGCGACGCCGTTGACGCTAACACTGATACGAGGCCGATGTACGAGTGCATGCTCACTATTACTACCCCTCTGGGTCACGTGGGCGGCGAGACCGACCTCATCGGATGGACTTGGACTCTGCGGAGCTGGGACTTTCCCGCCGATGTGGACTTGGAAAACCCATGGCATCCTTTACTCGCCGACGCTATGCGCAGGGACTCCAAGGAGGTTCACTTGGACATACGCATTATCAACTTAAATGTTGATCATTAGTCTTCGCTCAATGTAATCCGCTGTCTAAGCATGTGGAGACTTCCATGCAGGATCTTGGTCTATTGGAGTATCGCGCATGAATAAAAGTGTATCCATTTATGGTTTAGTCTAGAATCTTCCATGTATGAATTTTTACTACAGTACTGGTGCAAGACTTACGATGAACCATTTCTTACATCTCCTCTGCCCCCTTGCAAGTCATCCTGATTTAATCCCTCAGTCTAGGTGTATAAGGGCATGGTTAATATTACTTAACAGTATAGCCAACTGTTGACTATAAGAAAGTGCCATGTCATCTGTAGCCAACATGTATAACAATCGACACTCAAAAACTAATTCTTAAAGATCATTTCTTGCAAAGCACAATAAGTTTTATTTCTTCACAAGTTTTGGATGCAGGTTGAACAGTTGAATGCTTTTGTTTGCAAAAGATACATTTTTATCTATTTCACCCGGATGTTTGTGAGCTCTAGAGATGAAATAATATCCGAAGAAACCTATCGATACCCGTTACACATGAGATGGCCCCCACATCCTTTGTCAAAATAAACAACTCCCCGATCAATGCATTTCACTCTTCGGTGCAACGCACTGGCACCTTACTACTATAGATTAGTACGACCAAAAATTGAACTAACATTATATATAGTATGATAAATGCTGCTGCATGTCACCTAAAATTATATCATTCAAAACTATGTTCAAATACGAATCCAATGATATAGTTTTTGTTGACATGCACTAACATTTTGTTAGTTAAATCTTCAGTCAAATTCAATGGGGGACTAATAAACCACGACCGATGTAGTACAAGTGTAGAGGGCAGCGCTGCACGGGAGTCTCACCTCTCACCCCGCTCGTGGCGCGGCAGTAAAGCCGTCATATCACAAAACCCAACCACTCCCAGTAATAAGTGGCCTGGTAAAATAAACTGACAAGCAACCATCACATCCCTCCGTCTTTTTTACATTTCATCTCTCTGCATTTACTTTCTCCGGTTCATCTCGCACACTCGATCCCTAGCTACTACTCCTAGGGCCAGTTCTTTTGGCGGCTTCCCCAGCTTTTCCCATAAGACTAGTCACAGTGGAGAGTAACAATAAGGTGCCTCACTCATTTATTTGGGCTTCTAAACTACTACTCCGTCCTAGTTTATTCCTCACCATTGTAATTTGTGCTAAATTTTGACCAAATATTTAACTGATAAAATGTTACTCCCTCCATCTAGGTGTGTAAGTCATCTTACGAAAACCAAATAATCCCAGAACACTTAGGCGCGGTGCATTAACTTCTACCTCGTTTCTTGTTTCTTGACATATCAACCAATAAGAGATAAAGAGTGTGCATGCTTTTAATGACTTGAGATATCAAACACGACATGCAGTTGTTAGTTCATTGCATGCAATACTATTAATTAGCAAATAAACATTAACGTTTCTCATTTTCCCCTCCTCCTTGGTCACGATGCATAGCCTAAGATGACTTACTCACCTAGATAGAGGGAGTAGTGCATGTGACATGCACTAACATTTCATTAGTTAAATTTATGATCAAAATTTGACATAGATTACAATGGGGACCAATAAACTAGGATGGAGGTAGTAGTTATGGGATTACTAATCTAGAAGCCTAAAAGAACTGGCAGTACTCAAGTTGGAATTCCAATTGCACGGCACAACTTGTTAGGCAAAAAAAATTGATACAGGGTGTAGGAAGTGGTTTGGGAATTTGCATGCCTTTCCAACCAGTGAGATACTCCGTACAAAGTACGACAGAGAAATAACCACGGAGAAGGAAGCTAAAAGTAAACAATCAAACGAGCATTTTTGCATTTGTTTTGCATTGAATCGTTTCACAAGCTTGACTAGTGCTGTTTTTCTACTTTTACAAAAACCGCATCGTAATGTTAAAACATGCATTTGCACATACATAAGTAATAGTAGTACTCCCTCCGTCTAGGTGTATAAGTCTTCCCTCCTTCTTGGTCACGGCGCACAACCAAAGATGACTTATTGACGTGGACGGAGGGAGTAGCATAGTCTGCAAGCATATATCGAGAGAGACGTGTAGTGCGACAGTATATAGTAAAGCTTGTGCTATATGCACGTACTTGCAAAATGCGTACGAATACACAAGGTTTCCAAACTTTCCCTTTTACATACTTAATTAAGGATGCTAAAAATTCCTGAACGTTCGGGATTTACCATTTGCGTCCCAAAACTAATGAGATCGCCTTACGAAACAAAATTTATACTCCTCCTAAAAGCCATGGCGCTCGCAGGAGCGCTTGCGGCGCGCCACGAGTGCCCTGGTGCACGGCCGTTTCCCAGCACGCCGACACAACGCCTCTTCCTCAGCCGCGCAACTCGCGAGGTGTTGATTGGCGGCTTGTCGGCAGGCTAGCGCGATCTCACCGGTGTGGTGATCCGGCGCCAACAAGTACTCCTCCTTGCTGGAAGCGTGCACCCGGTCGACGTACCACCAAGCGTAGATGAGGCGCTTGGGCCAAACTGCACTCAGGGCGTTGGCACGGGCATCCTCCGCCACCCTCATGGCCCTCGCACGAGCCTTCTGCCAAAGAGCCAATTGCCTGACTCTCTCGGACGTGACATAGGCCTCCCAGGCAGCTTGTTCCGCGGTGCGCTTCTCTTCCTTGGCCTTCCTCTCCGCCTCTATTTTGGCGCGCTCTGCTGGAGGCAAAGCCTCCCACAAGGCGACACCCATTTCTTTCCAAAGCTCCTCAAGGCTGGGGTTCTCGGCGGGTGGCGCGGCGTTCTCCTCGTAGCGGGGAGCCGACGCGTCCTCTGACGCGCGTGCTGGCGAGATTGGGAACGCCGACGCGTCCACCTCGACGCATTGCGGCAAGGAGCGGAATGCCGACGCGTCCTCCTCGACTAGTGGCGGCGAGGAACGGAGCAGCGACGCATCGCGTCGCGGCGATTAGCGGAATGCCGATGCGTCCTCCTCGACTAGTGGCGGTGAGGAACGGGACGGCGAGGAGCGGAACACCAACGCGTCCTCCTCGACTAGTGGTGGTGAGGAACGGAATGGCGATGCGTGACCGTCCGCGTGGTGCGGAGAGGGGCTCCTAGGGCTTGGGAGGGGCGATGCCATGGTGGTCGACATGAGAGGGAGGGGGAGGAGATAGTGATGAATGTGAACGTGATGGGGAGGAGATAGCGATGTCGTGGGAGGCGTAGTATTTATAGCGAGCAATGGAACACCTACGTAAGATATGGACTGAGCTGCACTGACTTAACTGCAGGTCCAGTTGCGTCACTGACATGTGGGCCAGACCCCTGTTGGGCCCATATGTCAGTGACCCAATGCACTTGCAGTTAAGTAACAACTACGTGGGCATATTTGTTGGAGTAAATTACAGGGGAGGGAAGGGGTGGAAATATTGCTGGTCACAACGGATTGGACGAGCGTGGGGGGAGGAGTCATGCATGCAGATTTTTTCACATGGGGTGGAGTGGTGGGACCGCCGGAGGGAGAAGGAGAGTTTGGCAGGCATATTGTTTCCCCACATGGAGAGGAAAAATATTTGGAGACGAACGGGCTTCCTGCAGGTATGGGGAACAGTGCATAATAAGTCATCTTGCATGCCGGGCTAGGTATAGTCTCAAGTCATTAAAAACATACACGCCCCACACATGTTCATATTTCAAGGTGCACTAAATTATTGCATGCGATGATTAAGGCTGGCCATAATGGTGGTATCTTAGCTGGTATCATGCACACGGGAATAGCAAACATGCTGATGCGGCAAAGAATTAAAGAAGAAAGGGGGGTTAGAGTAACTAGAGTTCATGCATGCATTGGTAAACACATTTTTTGTGAAGAACGACAACATTAGTTGAGTACTTTTGCAGACTTCAAAAACTATTCCACTGCCTCTACTATCTTGCTAAGAGTAGGTGAAAATTTTGAATCGAGCCCTTTAAACTAGAAGGGAGGTAGTGGTACTCTAATAGCTAACCTTGTTGTGATGACAAGATAGGACATGGCACGCACCTGGACGGAGGAACTAGTCTGCATTGTGCATTTAAGTTTTGTCTGAAGTCAATGTGCCTCTACTTTCACCAGACTTATAGAGAAATGTATCAACACTCACAATGTCAAATCAATATTTTTACACTCATTATAAAACGTAGTTCTTATACTCATTATAATCAGTATTGTAGATATTGATATTTTTAGTATAAATTTGGTCAAACACTTTGCAAACGGTTGACGAGAGTAAAAAGGACCAGAGGGAGTATCATGCATGCGGAGTAGGCAAAAAAACATTGCTCATTTATAGCCGGTCGAAGTCTCAAAGGGCGCGACCGCACGAGGGAGGCGAAGGTCGTGGGAGGCGCGACGATTGATGGAATTAAGTGAAGTTACATCCACGCGCCGACATGGCGTGCGAACAGGCAGAAGCTATACCGTCAGGCCTACGATATGGGTCTAGTAGACATGACATCTAGTGGGTCCCGCATAGTTCTCGAGAAATCTTTGGGGGCTTGAAGCCGTTTATCCATCGGGCAAGCCAGCAACCCCACTCCGTTCGCATGCCCTACTCATCCCCGTCTTCTACCTTACAACAGTTCGCTCAAGTCGTCCCGTCCTTTCACATTAGTTCGCTCCCAGCTTTTTTTGCGGGGTACAATAGTTCAACTTCTCCTAACCCTCCTCCAAAATCCATGGCCTCCCAAATCTCCATGGTCGCCGATGAGTACCAGGTTAGAGCCATCACCGACGATCAGTTCATCGTCATCTACACACGTGGATCCGCGACGGTGAAAGCATGGCTTGCTCCCTTCCTATGCATGTTCAACAATTCAACGGATGAGTGGGTCACTAGGCTAGTTGTTGAGTACACCACAGTCCTGGGACGAGAGAAGGATCTAAAGGACAAAGAGAGGAAGAAGCCCGCCGTGATCCAGGTTTGCGTACATAACGTTTGCTTAGTCTACCACATATGCCATGCCGATGTTGAGTGCCAGGATTTTAAGAACTTCCTCAAGGACAAAAGAGTGACAGGGATGTCCTGTGTCGGATAGGTCTCATTGTAGGCCAGCCCTTCGATCTCTAGAAGGCAAGCCTGGTGTCCTCCTCTCAACCTTCAATGTTGACCCTAGCAGCAGCCATGATTGATCCTTCGTACGCTAAACTGAAGAAACCTCATCACGAGTTTCATCATGCATGGGAGTCGAAGACATTAGATGAAGATCACATCCTATACGCAGCAATGGATGCCTACCTTTGTTTAAATATCTACAAGGGTTGGATGAAGAAGCAGAGCCCAGTGTCCGGCTCAAGAAAAGAAGCATCGGCGAAGAGGAAGAGGAAGAGGGACGAGGACAAAGTCGAGGACGTGGAGTCGGACTCCGAGTAGGTGGCAGTGTCATCGCTCATGCTGGTTCTACCGTAGTGTCAAGCAGACTAGTTGCTTAGTTTATTTTCAAGGGTGTGTTGTGCTGAGGCCCCAGCAGAACTATGTTTATGTTCTTTCTCATTATTTGAACTCTTTAGTATGTACACTAGTACTAGTACTATGTCTTACTACTGTTCTTCTTGCAGTTGGTACAACTGCTCGTATCTTCGTGTTCCTACTGTACTTAATACGTTCGTACTGGTAGTATAATTTGGGTCAGTCGATTTGTAAAAGAAGTTCGACGGAGCGAAGGAAGAAGACGACAGACAAGGTGGAAGAAGCCCTTCTAGACATCCATGTTGCATCAAACGGCTCACAAGAGTCGACTGACCCAAATTGCTCCTTCAGATTACAGGATCCACGCGGCATTCAAGGTCTCGAAGGTAGATTCCGCGTCCGCACCCGATTTGCGGGCTCGATGCACGCGCGACCGGCTTCCACCGTGACACCCACCATGCGCACCTCCTCAGCGCGGGCGGAGACGACAATGACACGCTAGTTCCTCCTCGCTGGGGTGCTGGAGCACGCGCTCGTCCTCCTCTTTGTACGCTGCGTGCATAGACGCGGCTCCACCAGCTGCTCGTGTGCTTGGCAGCGTGGTGGCATCGCGAGGAGGGACTGCAGACGACGTGAGCGGGCGAGCCTTCGGCTTCATGGCACAAGGATGGCGGCGACACGGCGGTGATGGGCGAGAAATTGTTGGCCGGAGCAGGCGGGCGCCGGCATGCGCAATGGCGACGGCGGCATATTGATGAGTGCGCGTGTGGGAGCTTACTTTAGTTTTATATAAGGTTGGTCAAACTTAAAAGAAAACCACACTAGTACACGTAAACATTAGACTTAGGCAGCGCTTTTATTAGTTAGTACCACAACCACGATATGGAATCATGTGCAAGCACGTGAACCGCGGCCGTGCGGTCGATCGAACGGCGCGTCACCGTGTCGTGCTCGAAGGACATCCACTGAACCTTTTTGTGTGTGTGAAAACAATCCTCGAACATTACTCCTGGGAAAGTTCTTGACGCTGCAATATTTCCATATATTTGAATTTAGCTCCAGTTCGTGTTTATTTAGATTTGGACGTTTTAGGTGTGCCCTAGTTTCTTAATACTGATTTTGTGTGTGTGACTAAGAGAGAACGTGTGTATGTGTCCATATGTGTGTTGTGGCGGAAGGGCAATGTGGAGACGGTGTGCGTGTGATACAGACATAGAGAGGTGTGAATGTGCAAATGATCATGCATGAGTGAGACATAGACAGATGCCGATATGTTGTGTATACATGAGAGAACGGTCTTCTAGTTTACATGTGTGTGTGTGTGTGAGAGAGAGAGAGGAGCATCCATAACACAACAACCATCTCTCTCGATTCGTCCGTCCCTCGCACGATCGCATGCAACACATGCATCAACGCGCACATTTTGACACCCTCACCCGGCCCCTGCCCACCTCAAGGCCCACACAATCTCTTCGTCAATACCCATTTCTCTCATTAGGTTTGTGTTATCTCAATATCTGACACACACACACACACACGCACACACACACACACACAAAGAGAGAGAGAGAGAGAGAGAGAGAGCACAACACACACACACACACCCTCCCTCCCTCGAGCACACAATTCATCTCCATCCAAGGTTATACGGCGACCACTCTCGCTTGTGCTTCTTTGCACCCCAACATGCACAACACCTCAATCTTCAAAGAGGGCATCGAGCAGATCGAAGACGGCAACCACACCGCGCTAGAGAATGTGGGGCCATTTGGAAGCAGGGTGATGTGACGACGGTTGACTGACTCCTCCCCCACCCTCTCTCTCTCTCTCGCACAAAATTACCAATCCCTCTCCCCCCGCACAAAATTGTCAATCCCTCAACCGACGAGATCCTTCCCCTCTCGTCCATGTTTTTCCAGCTCTCTCATCAAACATGTTGTCTCTTCTCCTTCCACGTGTACAGAATTCGGATGCACACGCATCTCACATATATTACATGTCTCCATCTTTCTCACAGACCTAACTTCTTCCTCTCTCTTTCTCTCTCTCTGTCTCCCCCTCTCTGTCTCGTTAGGTTTGTCTCCTACTCTCTCGTCCACATACATACAATCTTTCCCGCCCTATCTGCTCCATCTTCAAAAGTTCTCTCTGCACGTTTCATTCACACATTGGGATATGTCAAAATGTTGCTTCTATAATGGCTGATGTAGAGTTATGGTTTTTTTGCATCCTACATAGTAATAACTATGAAATGCATTTAGATTCTCATTTGCCTGGGATTATGCGAGTTTGAGCATGTTGTGAAGTACTATAGACCTTGTATACATCTTGGGATTCGACAATGATTGTAACTATTGAATTGTATAGACCATTACATTCGAAGTCAATAGCCTAATATATTTATTTCACAATTTCAACAAATGATTAGTTCACTACAAACTAAGAAAATAAATGTGTACTCCCTCCGTTTTTATTTAAGTACGCATATTAGCATTGGTCAAAGTCAAGTTTTGTAAACTCTCAGAAAGCTTATAACAAAAAATATTAACATACATAATAACAAATAAATACCATTAGATTCATTATTGAATGTACTTTCACGTCATACATATTTTTTATGGTAAATGTTTATATTTTTCTATAAACTTGGTCAAACTTTAGGAAGTTTGACTTCGGTCAAACCTAATATGCAGAGTTTTCTACTACTACTCGCTAGTTGCTTAGCCGAATCACTCAACACGCTACACGGGGAGTCCAGTGTCACAAAATTTTGAGGTCGGCGGGAAAATCTCCCGTGACCCTGATTCGAGCAGTGGGAAGTTACCATCATAGCCTTCAGAACAGGCCTACGGATGACGCTTGGTAGGGGGCTGTTTTCATAACTTCAGGTTCACCCTACCCACCCAACCCCACCCCGGCACCCAGAGTAGTACACCTGAATACTCCCCATTTTCTATCCCCACCGCAAAATAGACTTCTCCACGGCACCGCAGCCTTCATGCTCCTCCCCTTTACATTGGCGCACTCATCCACCACAGCGCATCTGCCTCATCGACGACCTCATACGCCGCACTGGAGCGGGTCCACCGTCGTCGTCGTACACGGAGCCTCTTCCCCGGCATCGTCTTCCACGGTCTCGGATCTGCTTCCCGGAAGCCGACGCCAAGTGCAGAAGTACCACCGTCATGGACAATGAACCGACTCCCGTTGCCGACCATGACTCACAGAGGCCGCCGCGACCATCGTTCTCATCCTCGATTGGTAATGTGTGTATTGAATCACTTAGCAGTACATGTGCAGTTCCCATTTTGTTCATACCTACCCTTCAAATTTCCTGGGTGCTATTGTTCCCGTAAAAGTAATTGGTTATAGCCTCCATTGTCCAATAGAATATCTACTTGTAATTGTGCGTCGCTCCTGTATCGCGCTGTGCTTGGGTAGGTTATTCATCTGCAACCAGTAGTGTGGCAAATGATGGAAAGTTTTTTAGAACTAGCAAGATGCCCATGCGTTGCACGCATCAAGATGCATTTGTATGAGTAGTTTATCTTGTGGGAGAAAAGGATGAATGAGGGAAGGCCTTATTTGCAAATATGGAGAGGGGTATGGGTATCTTTTTGCAAAATTTCCATTTGTTTCCTTCCTATCTGTCAGATATAAATCGAACGGCCTATATTGCAACAAAAAAAAGTATAGAGAAAAAAAAGTAGACAGTAGAGAAGTAGAGATAAATATTAAATATTAAATATAAAGTAAATATAACAGTAGAGAAGAGAGTAGAGATAGCAGAGACGTCGGGAAAGGATCGCGCGCGCGGGGGAAAAAGCGGCCGGGCGTGCGCTAGTTTTGGCGCGCGGCGTCCGACGCACTTTATACAATCCAATGCCCTCCCACCACTCTGTGCCTTGCCACCGCTCTCTCCCTGCTCTATGCCTCGCCACTGCTCTCTCCTCGCTCTTTCTCGCCTCGCCGCCGCCGCGCCACCAAGCCGCCGCGTCACCGGGAAACTTGGGGATACCGCGGTGTCCGTGCGCGCCCCTCCAGTGGCTTCTCCGCCGAGATCCGGTTCCGCGGGATGCGCCTCGGCCTCGGAAATTTCGACACGGCCAACAAGGACGCCCGCGCATACAACGCAGCGGCATGGCGCCTCTGATGGCCTCATAGAACATTGAACTTCCCCAACGTGCCGATGCGGGAGCGGGTGCAGGAGCTCGCGCCTCTGCCACGGCTTAGCACCGACGAGGATCCTCGCGACAACCGGAGGCGGGAGCACCGAATCGGCATCGCCAAGATGGACGGGGAAGCCATGGCGCTGTGGCGCCAACACTTCCTGCAGGACATCATCAATGAGCGCGAGTTCTATGCACAAAGGAGGGCGGAGAGGGATAAGAGGAGGGTGGAGCGACCCGCCTATCGCGATGACAAGCGTAGGCGAAAAGAGGACGCTCAATTCAACATGATGCTAGGAGAAGCGTTGCCCTGGTAATCCGACGATGATCGGTATCTTCACGCCTACAATCAGACGTCAGAGGAGGACATCACCGAGGAGGAGTCGGACGACGAGGACTAGTTGAATTATCTTTTTTTACCTATCTATGCTGATAACTATCCTCTACTCTCTAGTCTCTACTTCTTGATCTCAGCACTGTAAACGCTTTTTTAAAGCGTCGCGCGTTGCGATTCTGTTGGAGATGCTCAAACATGGCAGATGAGTGCTTTAATGTTGCCCACAAGATGCGCGAGTATTACGAGTAGGATATTTTTCTTGCCATGTTGATATTTTAAAACCACGACTGTGGACATGCAGAGGAGCAATGAAGACCAAACACAGGATATTCGGGACATCTTCAAGGAGAATGGAAAGTTAAAGAGGAGCCGCACCGAACCTGTAAAACGAGCTTTGGTAAGTAACACCCTTTCAATTACTTTCGTTTAGCCTCGTGTTCTTCGATGTGTATATATTGTAGTTTCTGTTTCTCTTAAGCGTGGTGTTCTTTGATGTGTAATAAGAAGAGTCTTAATCGTCCTAATGCTTTCGTTTTTAGCTTGATGTAGGAAGCGGGTGTTCTCACCTTGTAGTCTATATTTATATATATTTTTCCTTTTGAATTCACTTCTCCAAGTTCTGTTTATCTGCCTTCTACTAAATGGATCTAGGCTGCTCTGTGTATTGATCTAAAAAAGAAGTAACTTCATGTCAGAATGTAGTTCCTGCGAGGAGGGAAATATGGTCAACCTCGAGATCATGTTTCCAAAATGAGGCTGGATTACACACAAGGTGCCAGCTCCCTAATGACGCTGGATTAGACACAAGGTGCAAATTCCGAGATGATGCTGGATTACACACAAGCCAGGTGGAGTCGTCAGCTGTTCGTGTCCTCATGGCATTAGTAAAGGCTGAAAGAAAGCGTGCAGCAGCCCTTGAGAATGTAGCTGAGTTCCTGAAGAAGCGAAAAGAGCAATCAGATGCTCTCTTCACCCAAGCCAAAGAAGAGATGGAAGAAGCCAGAAATAAGCTAGCAGAGGCAGAGCAGGCTAAGCGTCTCTTGCTATCTAAAACTGTTGTCAATACAAAATTTCCTTCATAATAGCTAGGTTCAAATGTTTATCCAGTCAGCATGCCTGTTGTGATTTCCGTGCATCTACTGATGTGGCACAAAATGTTTTTTTTCGGGTCATGTAATAACAGCAATTACTTTCCAAACAATAACAGACGAAGCATTGGACATGGTATAGTTCACGCACAAGCCCGACATTCCAAGTTCAACTTCCACATCAAACTCATGTTCACAGATATCTGCACATTCATACATAATGTCCACAACCATGATTCTCTTCAAAGCCAAAAAAATGTGAGGAGAGTTATAAATAAAGAAAAACCTCTACTAGTTCCTGCTACCACTGCGAGCACAACAAGTCAAGACCATGCGTAAATTAATTATATTTTAGTCATTTTTTGTGTTCTAAAATGCCTGCCGGCTCGCGGAAGGACGTGTTGCCGGCACACGCGTGGATTCAATGAAGGCAGGTGGGGCAGTCTTAAGCTAGTTGCACGCGGCGAGGAGGCGTGCTCAACGCGGCCTGCAGCGAGTGCGACCCTCTTGGCCGGTGCGCCGGTTCAATGCCTGCGCTATGAGAGGTCGCGTCCGTGTCAAAGCAATCACTCCCTCCAGTCCTTTTTTGTTTGGGTATAACAAAATCTCGTTTTCCATTCACATTTTACAAGTAAAATTCATGGACAAACTTTGACTCAAAGTACGATGGGGACTAGTAAACCAGAATGGAGGTAGTAGTTTTTTTAATTAAGAAGGGTTTCCCCTTCCGATTTTCATTACTGAAAACCAGCATCTAAATCTACACCATAGTATTTTCCCTAGAACTACTAGGTTCAACATCTCGCAATATAAACCCATACAACCATACGCCAAGGAGGTACGTAGTACTATGAATTCCATTTTCGCTCCATACCAATCGTTCTAAAAATACTTACTACTTATAATGCGCCATTGAAAATCGGAACTCTTAACCCCGCTAAAAAAACGATATTTTAAACGTGGCTACTCGATCTGGGGCAACTGGCGAGCCACCACGCTCCAAGTCGTTCACCTGTGGTCCCGACCATCAATTCCTATGGATCAAATTATCACGCGAGCTGACTATTCCTACAAAGGTGCTCCACCACATACCCGGTACCCGCGAATGCAGCAATCGTGCACCTAGGGTTTTAGGGTTTATTTGTTAACGTCGCCTTTACGTAACACTCATGTGTGCGAGACAGCGAGAGGCCGACTGCGTGCGTGCGCCTCTTCTCTTTGTATATGTACTCCACCGTTTATCTGGTGTCCAAAAAGTTATAATAACTACTAGCAATGTGCCAATGCGTTGCCACACAATCAAAGTAGATTAATACATATTCAATGATTTGATAGAAAAGTCTAGTTTTGAAATACGTATATCACTAAAAATATGTTATGTTTCACTCAAAATATATTCCTTTGGCGGTTTTGATGAGATAAGGGAGGAATGTTGTTGGTTTCAAGATTCGAGAAGTGGTATATGTCTAATTTCTACTCTTACTAGGAAGATGCCCGTGCGTTGCACGGAACATCAAGATCTTGTGGGAGAAAAAGATGAATGAGGGAAGGCCTTATCTACAAATGTGGTGAAGAGTGCGGGTAAATTGCCATATTTTCCTTCCTATCTGTCAGATATAAATCGGACGACCTACATTGCAGGATGGCAGGCCCACCATCATCACCAACTCTATTTTTTATCCCTACTCTTATAAAAAGCATTGTCGGTGATGATCGTGTGCCTACGATCCTGCAATATAGGCCGTCCGATCTATATCTGACGGATAGGAAGGAAACTATGGCAATTTTGCAAAAAGATACCCACACCCCTCTCCACATTTGCAAATAAGGCCTTCCCTCATTCATCCTTTCCCCCCACAAGATAAACTACTCATACAAATGCATCTTGATGTTCCGTGCAACGCATGGGCATGTTGCTAGTTGTTGCAAAAAGCCCATGTGTGTGTGAGAGAGAGGGAGAGTGGAGGAGGACGGAGTGCATGTGTGACAAAGACACAAGGAGTGTGTGTGCGATAGGTATCAGCTTAAAATGAGGCAATAGTGTGTGTGTGCACGATCGAGAGGGCGTGTCTCAAGAAGGGAAGAAAAATCTACATAGATACAAGGAGCGGGAGAGAGACATTTATGTGATAGTGGAAGCACGAGTGTGCGGGTGTATAAACCTATCTAGAGGCTAGCTAGTCAATAAATGTTTGTGAGAAAAATACAAATCGGGGTGCGAAAGCGAGAGTTTTGTGTGTGCGTGAGAGAGAGACGATAGTCGGGAAAGGGAGTGGAAGAAGGAGTTGTGTGTGTGTGTCTGTGAGAGAGAGAGAGAGAGAGAGGAGACGGTAGTAGGGGTTGTCTGATCGGTAAACAAATGAATAATGCCAGTCTGGGATGGAGACGAAAAGGAGACCACAACAAATGTTGTGTCTACATGAGAGAGAGAGAGAGTAATTTTAGTGGTATGAGTCATATGTAGAGACATATAGGGTGTGTGAGAGAATCCCATAGAGAGAAAGACAATGTGAAAGACGAGTGGAGTGTGTGTGTGTGGCGGTGAAAAAGAAAGCTTAGGTACCGAGTGATACCAGAGAACAGTAGAAACGTGAGAGATAATGAAAACCATGTAATGTATAATTATAGGGAGAGTGTGACACTTCTCAAGGGAGATGTCGAGAGACCATGTTTCCAAGGATAGGAGAAACATGAAGTGAGCGTGCGGGTGAGCTGGAGAAAAGAGAGTGATAGCTACCTGAAGGAGCATGCATGCGAGAGAGATGGGCGTGAAAGGAGTGAACAAAACAAGGATTCAAATATTTGAATTCGAGATAATGATACATGTAATCCATACTCGAACCAAAATTGATCTATCAAACATGCATACTCATATGAATTCACGCACATCTATGTTACTGATCCATACATTTTAGTAGAACATAATTTGGTTAAAAAATTTCGAATTCAACCTTAAGATTTTGAGATCGTTGTATTTGTTAATCATATTATACATATAAAGGAGCAGAATTCTTTGTTGTGATTTTGAAAGTATATATAAAAAATGATGTATATAGAATGTAATTCCAATTGAAAATGGATCCCGCCCGAAAAAATAGAATACAAACGGGATTCGAATTGAGTTGGCACGGTAAACGTGCACTCTGCAAAATTTGAACGAAGCGGGGAAAGTCGCAGTAACCGCCCAAAACCAAAATCTGCGAGATGGAAATTACTACTGCCTATCCCTGCCACACAAAGCCTATCTGCTGGATTTCTATAGGTTTCAATAGGGGTAGGTTTGTAATTTCACCCAAACGTGACGTAACCGCCTCTCACCCGGATTCATACATGGTGGGCGCTTAAACACAGTGTGTCCTCGGCCGAAATCGACTCCCTCCCCAATTCATATTCATACACGGTGGGCGCCAAAAACAAACTCTCGTCGGCAAATATTCGGTGTATGCGAGATTACCATCCTATCCCCAACCGACTAATATTGTTGTGATGTAGTAGAAATTTGAAACGGGGGCTAAGTTTGTAAATTTCCTCGCATTTGAGACAAGCGCGCCCTGAATACATGGTTCCCCCTTCCTCTCTACCTCCCTTTTCCATTCGTACTCCGTGGGCGCCAAAACACCCTCTCCACCCCACCCTCCTCCGTCCACCGCCGTCCGCCACCCCATCCACCGCCGTCCTCCTCCACCATGCCGGAGCTGATACCCCGATACCACCGTCCATTACAAGAGATCGACCTCTCTCATCCACGACTTCGGACCGGGATCCTTGCATCCCGTCCTCTCGCTTCATCCCCGTTGTCGTCCACCTTGCCAGCGCCGCTCCTACGACCGTCTCGTCCACCGCGCCCCGCCGCCACCGTTTACCCTCCTAGATCTGGTTCCACGCCGCTGACAGCCATCGCTACCTCAGCACCATCAAATTCTCAGCAGATGCATACACGGTGCCGCACCAGAGGCGATACTCTTTCGTATCTGCTCAACTTATTTATCGCAGCAAGAAAATAGATCGCCACTGCTTTACTCTGATTTCTTGTCTTGGTTACGAAGTTGCCTTTGTCCGGTTTGCACCTTCAGATCTGCCATGGCATGCTCAAAACTATACTCCCAATGCTTATGGTTTTCCCCTTTTATATTCCACACTATTTAAATCACAGTAGACTAAATTTCAAAATTGGGTCAGTCGATTTTTCAGAGCTCGCCGGAGTTCGCCGGTGCGAACGAAGGGGCTCGGGTGGTTATGGGGCCTCGTCGAATGAAGAAAACTCGACGCGGGTGGGGGTTGGGCGGGGGTGTGGGTGAGGGTGGCGGAGGAACATAGGCGGTGGGGGCTGGTGGTTCGGCCGGCGGCCCGTGCGGTGTTCTCTATGGGAAGAATTAGAGACAAGGAAGAAGAAGGGTTAGGAGACGTAGGATCTTCATCCAACTGCCTGAAATGGTCGAGAGACAACTAGGAGTTGCATTCTTAATGCGCTCTGGTTCATCATGTGTGGGCACTACCACTACAAAAAAAATACACTTCCGTGATGATACATGTTTGTCACAGTAGGTCGCGTTTTTTGTCATGCATGTACATCCATGACAAATTTATGACAGAATCAAGATAGTCATACCTGTGCTATCGTAGAAGTGTTCCATGACATTACCAAAATTATCATCACGAAAGTGTCCACTTCCATGACGGTAAGTCGCGCGTCACAGAAGTGCTTTCGTCAAGGGTGACCGACACGTGACATCCACCGTAACGGAACGCCGTTAAGCTATCGGGTCGGGTTTTGGATCCGATAACCCGTTAACAGCCCCGACCAATGGGGATTTTCCACGTGTAAAATCATCATTGTCTGGAGTAAACACGTGTCGGCTCACCGTTGGGACAGATGTCATCCACTCATTGGACAGAAGGCGCCTATGATACGTCGACACGTGGCACGGCCCAACAGAGGCCCATTCCCGTGAAAAGCCCGGCCTGTTTGACTTGGTCAAAAGGTGGCGGGCCGGCCCATGGAAAGCCTGTTAATGGCCTGTTCGCATATATCCCATTTACAGCCCGCTAACCCAAGGCCCGTTACGCCCTATCCGAATTAGGCCCAGTAGCATCATCTGGGCCATCCAATATGATTCCAGCCCATTTTCACTTCTGGCCCATGTATGGCCCATGACGTCTTTCGGCCCATATGAGGCCCTATGTAACTCTTGGCCTATTAACGGCCCGTGGTGAAACTAGACCGCAATGAACAGTGTATCACTTTACACTCATTAACGCCCGTGGTGAAACTGGCCCGTAATGAACAGTATATCACTTTATGCCCATTAAGGGCCCGTTATTTAGTTGGGCTGTTTCCAGCAAATGTTATCTTTCGGCCTTCTCAGAGCCCATTTATTCTTGGGCTCATTTCCAGCATTCATTTACATACGGCCCGTTATTGTCATTTTCTGCTTGTGGGCCAAATTCAGCCCATGGTTACATCGGCCCGTTTGTGGTCCATTAATACGTTGGGCCGTTTTCATAGCATCATCAAATACGGCCTATTAACGATGGCCCGTTATGGTCATACGGCCCGTATAAGGCCCATTCATGATACGGCCCGTAGAAGGCCCATTGTTTCTACGGCCCGTAGAAGGCCCATTGTTTCTACGGCCCGTAGAAGGCCTACTGTTTCTACGGCTCGTAGAAGGCCCACTGTTTCTATGGCCCGTAGGAGGCCCAGTGTAACTACAGTAAATATTGGCCCATGGTTATTGTGGCCTAGTTTTAAAAAGAACTGCACTAAATACAAGCAAACAAATAAACAAGACAACAAGGAAATAAATAAGCAAGCAACTTATGCTAGGCTATCACGGCTGTTACACATATTACATCCACTGGGCATCAAAGTTCGCCACCAGTGCAAATATAGGGAACAAAGCAGCATATCATATACACTGGTTTTCAAAGTTGGCGACCAGCGCAAATAAACGCCGCAGCAAAACAAATTTAGAACTGAAACCACTTCAGAAGATCTCAAGAAACAATATCCTGGGTACCCATAATGCTGGTAAGATGCTTAGGAAGCTTATTAACTTTCTCTTGTTTGGCGCTTAAATCCTCCAGCGCTTGCTGTTGCACCAGAAAATATGCATCTGAATTCTGCAGGGACTTCCTCAGTCCTTCAGCTTCCTATCGCAGCACATCTGATTGATGTCTTTAAACTTGAAGTTGAGATTCAAGAAAACAAACTGATTCAGACAGCAAGTTCGAAGAGTTTGTGCCAGCAGTAGTGGCCAGTAACTCGAACACTACATCAAGATAGGACTTTTGGGTTCCCTCACTATCGTCAAGATAGTTTTTATCAGCTTTCTTGGAGACCAACAGGGATGTCTCACTATCTTGAACCTTATCTGCATTACTTCCTTTACCATTGGATAACGCGGTACTATTCTCCAATATTTTGTCTGCATTCTAAAAGAGAAACAAGCAGACACATCACATGTTTACCATGTTGTATATGAAACTCATTTTGGTAAATGAGTTTAGTAGTAAAGTGGACAGGATAACAACATGAAACGAACATATATCTATGTACCATGGTCACTTTATGGTCTATATCATTCTAGTTTTTGTTGCCAAATCAAGATAGAGACATAGTTCAAATAATATTTGTTCAAGACAAAGCAGAATAGACAGAATATAAGTGTGGGTAACTATAGAGCAATAACAACACTTGTAATGTGCATGACATGAGAACATAACTGTTTATTCAATTGAAACTGAAATCAACATAGAGCAGGTTACAACAGCAAACCAGTTAAAGAAACAGGTTTAAAACATACCTGTTGCGCCATTTGAGTTTCAGTTCCATCCTTCAAATTTGAAAATAGTTGGTATGAGTAAATACAGTAATGCAAGAGCAAAGGAGTATGAACCATAGCTACAGAACTTGACCTGAGAACAAATCTTCTTCTCCTTTAAGCGTTGAGTTGGGATTCAGAGTGGTGGTCCTCGTGCTTTGGGCACTGCAGTTCCCTTACTAACCGCTCCTGTTTGGGTGCTCTGTGATGGAGACGGTGTTGTGTCAACTGGAACTGGGTTACTATCTGCCGGGGTTGGGGTTAGAAGGGGTGTAGCTGGTTCTCTGTCCAACTGGGTAGGGGTACAATCTGCGAGAGTCTGGGTTATGTGTGTTGGATCTGGTCCTTGGGCAAGTACAACCGTGGTTCTATCTGCATCAACTGGTAGCACTATCTTTTCTGAAGACCGTGTTGTTACTCCCTTAGATACGACCATCACGCTCTCCAATTCAAATGGCTGATAAACAAGAAAAGTAATTGAAAGTATAGACATTGTATGATAGACAGGTGCAATGGATAGTGGGGAATAAAAGAGGGCATGAAATAATTCATATTTATGTTGTCTAACCAAACAGGATAACATGACACAATTTCACATATATGATGGCTAACTAAACAGGATAGCATGACACAATTTCACATTATGGTGGCTAACTAAAAAAGATGGAAAGACAGAGTTCAAAATATGAGACTATGTAAACACGATGACATGACATAACTATATAATGTGTTTATTAAATAGGTCGGCATGCCATAATTCACATACATTCATGGATAGAATGCCATAATTCTAAATATGATGACTGTAAACACTAAACAGGATGAGATGATATAACTATATGATGTATTTATTAAATGGGTTGCCATGCCATAATTCAGATAGATGATGTGTATGCACTATGTAAACATGATGGCATGGTATAATTAAAATATATGATTTATATAGTAAGCAAGTAAGCAGATGGCAATCTATATATGATGTAAAAACTAAGCAATGCAAGACAACATGCATGACATGGGTAATATAAACCTGCCAAGTTTGAGCATAGACCTCAGGGGGAAATAGGACTGGTCATCAGTCTCTGAATCCTCCTCTGAGGAGCTCTCTGTAGCCAGCAAGATGTCTGCTTCAGCAGGTAGCATTGTCTGCTCTGAATACCTTGTTTTCACTCCAGATACTTCCATCACCACTTCAAATGGCTGATGCACAGAAAGAGTAGTTGAATATACAAACATTGTCGACAAATGGAACACGTAATACAAAAAAATGATAGCATGATATAATTCACATACATGATGATTGGTTAAACAGCATGGCATTGCATAATTCACATATATAATGCCTTTGCAACAAGATAGCATTGTATAATTCACATATATAACGTCTCCGCCCCCCAGAGCCGCCAGCCACCACCGGCCAAACAGCAGCCCCCCGCCGCTCGCGGACGGCGGTGCGCCGCCCCACCCGCCCCAAAAACACTCCCC
>NC_057813.1:169777679-169780593 GCF_018294505.1 Triticum aestivum
CCCGTGCCGAGCTTTCTCTCCGGCGATCCCCACGCCACCGCCCCGCCACCACCGGTGACCACCGCCCCCATCTTGAACCCTAAGATAGATAGTGGGGTACCTCTCCGGCGAGTCCCCCTCCCCGCTACGGTTGGTTCTTCCTTCACCCCGGCGAGCCCACCCCTTGAAAATCGACTAACCCAAAAGTCGATTCAGTCGACTGAAGTGTAGCCAAATCGGAGCAGCATCACAAGCAAGAGCAAGAGCGAGAGCAGCAGCGCGAGCAAGAGCAATAGAAAGAGCAGACTAGGCAGGGGACCGAGAGCAAGAGCAGAGAAGCAGCGCGAGCGAGAGCTAAAGCAGCAGCAGCTCCTATTAATGTGGACGTCGCCGCCGAGGGAGCGACACCGTGGAGGAAGTGGCCGGCGATGCCGCCATGGATGGAGCCGTGCCGTGTCGGCTCGGGACCGAGCGCCGGCAGCATCGTGAGATCGAATCAAGAAGAAAATGCGGCAATTAGTGTACAACCTCTTTGGTGGCGCCGATTAGGCCACAACTTCATCCGAGGAAACGGTGATGATGATGGTCTTCCAGTGGTGCAGGTGAAGACAGCGGTGTGGGAATGGAGGTGGCGCAAAAGACGAGTGGAATGTCGGGGCAGCTCCTTGGAGGTGAAGGATGGGGTGGCTAAACTGGTGGGACGATGAGATCAACGATAGATCCTCATCCGGTACGGTGGAGGAGGGACGTTGAGGTGTTGCTGTGGACGACGTCATCGGGGAAGAGGCTCCGGCTGGGTGGTGGATGGAGCAGGGTGTGGGGTTTCGTTGCGGGTTTTCGCGGCCTCGGTGTATGAATGGGTGGGCGGATGGGATGGCAGTGGGGAACCATGGCTTAGATACGCGCTTGTCCGAAATGTGGGGTAAGTTATGAAAGTACCCCCCACCGATTTGAGGCGGTTCTTTCGGTTCAGGGGTACCATGGGCATTTCATGTGTCGGGATTCCACAGGAGATGGGAGTTTTCCCGCGCATTGTAATTTCGGAATAGCAAGGCGTGAGTTGAGATGGAGGGAGTTGTCGGAGCATAACGAGACAAAGATATATCTTAAATATTTCGGGCTAACAAGGCGCGGGTTGAAATTTCCGGACAAGCCTAACGTGTACTGTACCAAATCAATGCGCACAACAAATGTCATTCAAAACTTTGAATTCATGTTATGTTCAATTAAAATATTTTGCTACGTGTATAATGCATGCAACCTACTACTCAAATGAATGTTTTTGTGCATTCCAAACGTATATACTACCGCTTCAATATGAACTAAATTTGAATAAGATCTATAGTAATGATTGTTGTGAAGTCAAATCATTTGAATTCGTCTCTCTGTTTTAATAAGATCTACAATCATCATTATTGTCAAGTTAAACCATCGTTTGTGTATTATCTTGACAGCACACCACATGATTAGTCTCGAGTTACATATGAACTATGTGTACTATATGAACTCGAACTAGATTTTTTGAATCCACTTTATTTTGATTTCAAATCACATTACATTTCTAGCTCTAGCTAGATCTTCATAATCTAAACCATGTCTCATATGTATAATGTGTTTATCACATTATGTATGGTGCCCCGCCCCCTACGCCTACAAGTATTTAGATGTGAGTTGCAAACACCACACATTACCACAAATTCAAATAAAATGTGAGAATGTTCGATATATAGTATTGTTTAGATTGCTCGATTTAGTTGTAAGCTGCAGACCCCGCAGATTATCACAAATTCAAATAAAATGTGAGATTGTTTGATGTATAGTATGGTTTAGATTGTTCGGCATTTATCTGTGAGTTGCAAACGCCATGCATTATCACATTATGGTATAACATGTGCACAGCACGTGTATCACCGCTATATTCATGCATGCAATGTTTAAAACACTATGATCTCCTATTCAAATATATGAATCCGCTTTCATATGAAATTATGATCTTTGTTAGTCTCTTACACCCACACAATCCTCTAACCTTTGTAGCTATCACTAACTTTCTCTCGTGCATGCACACGCCCTCCTCGCCCTCCCCCTCCCTCGGCATTCTATCCACCGGGCACATTCATTTTTTTCTTTAGGCCGTTCTCCCAGAGTCTCCACAACTCCTTTATGACACACACCGATCGATAAACCTCTCCAGCGATGCCTGCCTACAACATACACACACAGCTTCAATCTCCTCCTTTATGTGTCCTTGCCTCGTGTCTCTCATATGGCCAGACACACGTGTAAACTATCCCCCCCTCTTTTCATCGATCTCACAACCACACACTCGTCCCCCTATCTAGCTAGTAGTTGGGCCTCTCGCACCACCTCCTAGCTCCATTCTCTCTGTCTATCCGTCTCGTTGGGCCTTATTTGCCTCTAACAAATGGACGTACACCGACCGATCTCTCGCTATACATATAGCCAGCTAGGTCCTTATAACTCGTTTTTACCCACACATCGATCGATCTACCTCATTAGTTGTGTCTCTCCCTTCCTTTGAGAAACAACAATTGATCTACCGATGTAGTTAGGTTTGCTTACCAAACATATGGTTCCCCTTCATCATCCATGGATGCGTCCCGACAGATCTATCACGCACAGGCACACACGGAAACACATCCCCACTCTTATTGATAACATTGCAGTTCCACCCTCAGTTTGTCTAGTAGGCCTCTCCCAACATCTCCGAGAAGCAACTCCATCACCCATCCAGCACTCTACCCCTCTCCCTCCCTCTCCCTCCCTCTCTCTCTCCTCTCTCTCTCTGTCCCATCATATTTCCCGTCCTTCAGTTATGTATGGATGTCGACCGATCTCCCTCAAGACATAGCTGGGTCTCTCCTTCTCAACACATATACAAGTCATTCTACCTCTATAGTTAGGCCTCTGCCTA